>NC_090747.1:40531286-40546286 GCF_036898095.1 Palaemon carinicauda | reverse complement strand
GACAGTGGAAGTTATGTACATATGGCAGGCCTATAATGGTAAGTAGTTCTTAAAATAGATATCAAATATGATAAAAACCCATTTAAATAGTTTCTGCTTCACTATTTAAGATGAATATACCGGAAAATTTCTTGGAAAAAAAGTCTAGGCCTAGTTAATTGTATATGTGAGAATCTTAATCAGAAAACTAATAACAACTAGCTGTTTTTTTTCTTTTTTTTTCCTTTAACTGTTGTTTTTCATCATTTTCCTGAACAGTATCTTAATCATATTCTTTTTCATCTTAACATACTTTCTCAAACATTTTCTCATAGCCTATGTAATGGTTCTCTAGAGAGGAATAAGGACTATAAAACAAGGCTGAAATGTTAGTAGTTCTTTCTGTGTTATAAATAGCAGTGTTCTGTTAAATTTTCAGAATGGTCATGTCTGCATATTCTGGTTTATCCCCGTAGATAGTGTTTATATAGATAATCTCTTAATAAAGGCATGAAATCTCCTCCATCTACTATTAAATCAATTGTTATCCCATCATCACCTGCTGCTTTGCCTCTTGCAGAACTTCTGGTAAGCAAAATGAGATTATAAAATGTAAAATGCCCCTTTCTCCAAAAAAAAAAAAAAGAGTTTGTAAGACGTGAATAAAACGAAAACTCTTTACCCACAAAACTTTATTGCAAAAGGAAATTTTTAGGATATCTTAATTATGGGTAATATAATATAAATGGGAGATGAGAATGAGAGAGATTACAATAGACGAAGTGAGGAGAGCACTAGATGAAACGAGAGTAGGAAAAGCGTCTGGTATGGATGGTGTGAGAGCTGAGATGTTGAAGGAGGGGGGGTGTGACTGTACTTGAATGGTTGGTGAGATTGTTTAATATGTGTTTTGTGTTATCAATGGTACCAGTAGATTGGGTTTGTGCATATATTGTACCACTATATAAGGGTAAGGGATATGTGCATGAGTGTTGTAATTCAAGAGGTATTAGTTTGTTAAGCGTAGATGGAAAAGTGTATGGTAGAGTAATGATTAATAGGATCAAGGATAAAAAAGAGAGTGCAATCTTAGAAATACAGGGTGGTTTTAGAAGAGGTAGGGGTTGTATGAATCAGATTTTTACAGTTAGGCAGATATGCGAGAAATATTTAGCAAAAGGTAAGGAGGTGTATGTTGCGTTTATGGATCTGGAGAAAGCGTATGATAGAGTTGATAGGGAAGCAATGTGGAATGTGATGAGGTTATATGGAGTTGGTGGAAGTTTTTTGCAAGCAGTGAAAAGTTTCTACAAAAGTAGTAAAGCATGTGTTAGAATAGGAAATGAAGTGAGGGATTGGTTTCCGGTGAGTGTGGGGCTGAGACAGGGATGTGTGATGTCGCTGTGGTTGTTTAAGTTGTATGTTGATGGAGTGGTGAGAGAGGGTAATGCTCGAGTGCTTGGACGAGGATTAAAACTGGTAGACGAGAATGACCATGAATGGGAAGTAAATCAGTTTTTGTTTGCAGATGATACTGTACTGGTTGCAGACACAGAAGAGAAGCTTGGACGATTAGTGACAGAATTTGGAAGAGTGTGTGAGAGAAGGAAGTTGAGAGTTAATATGGGTAAGAGTAAGGTTATGAGATGTACGAGAAGGGAAGGTGGTGCAAGGTTGAATGTCATGTTGAATGGATAGTTACTTGAGGAGGTGGATCAGTTTAAGTACTTGGGGTCTGTTGTTGCAGCAAATGGTGGAGTGGAAGCAGATGTTCGTCAGAGAGTGAATGAAGGTTGCAGAGTGTTGGGGCAGTTAAGGGAGTAGTAAGAAATAGAGGGTTGGGCATGAATGTAAAGAGAGTTCTATATGAGAAAGTGATTGTACCAACTTTGATGTATGGATCAGAGTTGTGGGGAATGAAAGTGATGGAGAGACAGAAATTGAATGTGTTTGAGATGAAGTGTCTAAGGAGTATAGCTGGTGTATCTCGAGTAGATAGGGTTAGGAACGAAGTGGTGAGGGTGAGAACGGGTGTAAGAAATGAGTTAGCAGCTTGAGTGGATATGAATGTATTGAGGTGGTTTGGCCATGTTGAGAGAATGGAAAATGGCTGTCTGCTAAAGAAGGTGATGGGAGAAGTACTGGAGGAAGGCCATGGTTTGGTTGGATGGATGGAGTGAAGGAAGCTCTGGGTGATAGGAGGATAAATGTGAGCGAGGCAAGAGAGCGTGCTAGGAATAGGAATGAATGGCGAGCGATTGTGACGCAGTTCCGGTAGGCCCTGCTGCTGCCTCCGATGCCTTAGATGACCACGGAGGTAGCAGCAGTAGGGGATTCAGCATTATGAAGCTTTATCTGTGGTTGATAATGTGGGAGGGTGGGCTGTGCCACCCTAGCAGTACCAGCTGAACTCGGCTGAGTCCCTTGTTAGGCTGGGAGGAACGTAGAGAGTAGAGGTCCCCTTTTTGTTTTTATTTCTTTGTTAATGTTGGCTACCCCCCAGAATTGGGGAAAGTGCCTTGGTATATATATATATATATATATATATATTGAAACTATTAAATTTGTCCTCTACACTTGCAGAATTATGTAATTTGCTTGTATATATCAGCACTGGCATTCTTTTCATATAAATTACAATTTTATGAAAACCAATTTTCCTGATAAAACCAAGTGAATATATTATAAGTTTATTCACTCACTGCAGTGTCGCTCTGCATTTGCATCAGGCCATGTTGAGATAACAGTTGTTCCGTGTGGATATCCGAAAAAGCGACCAGCATCTCTTATTAATATTTTTTCCTAAAAAATTGCGCTGATAAGAGCCCAAATGTTCTTTTTTAACTGGCTTCCCTTTTTTGCTCTATTTGCATGGATTTGCGATTTGGAAGAATATGTCCAGAGAAATCTGCTTTCGAGATTGTATTAATATTACTATTTCAAGGAATATATTTCATGTTTTAGGTTGATTGAATTTTTTTATTACGATTTTCTGTTTCACTGATATTTTTGACCAAGATAAGTAACTTCGTAAATAAAGGTATATTTCAGGGATGCAATTCATCAGCTTAATGTATATAATTATTCGTATATATTAAATTCTTTAAGTTTTTTCGATTTTTAATTATCACGACCCAATTGATAATTTATCTTATTTCTTTCGTTAGTTATTTCATTATTATGTTTTTCTTTCATCTTATCAAAGTATTAATTCTTCTTATACCGATATTCAAGACTCTAATATTGCAGGACAAACCTCTTTAAGAAAAACAATTTATTGAAAACAGAGAGAGAGAGAGAGAGAGAGAGAGAGAGAGAGAGAGAGAGAGAGAGAGAGAGAGAGAGAGAGAATTTGAAGACGCGTTGGAAGGTTGCCTGCATATATATATATATATATATATATATATATATATATATATATATATATATATATATATATATATATATATATATATATATATATATATATATATATATATATATATATATATATATATATATATGTGTGTGTGTGTGTGTGTGTGTGTGTGTGTGTTGTATGATTTTACTAAGGAGAATGAATAATAGCAAGTAAGAACTCCTTCTAAAAAGGCCAAACATATAATTAAGTTTCTGAGCCCGTCCTACGAGTTGGTCTATTGTCGGTTAAGGGGTTACATCTTATCAACCAGGAACACATTTGGCTCACAAGAGTCGATTTATGGCTCAGGTGCTGACAAAACAATTGCCGGGATGCTATATTTTATTCTTTCAAACATGAGTACAGTGAGGGGCAAGACTTCATGATCCAGGAGAACAGAAAACAGATGACTGGTAACTGAATCATTAAAGCTGAGATCAATAACGCAAATATTGTACATTGTCTAAAATAAAAATGGCAATAAAAAAAATAAACGTAATAATAATAAACGCAGCTAACATGATTTTTTCTTTCACGGTAATTACTACCCTTGTTGGAACACTATCTCCTAATGAGGGAGCTAGCCTCTCCGGTGTCCCCAAGCAAGACAACTTTTCTAAAATCCTCTTATTCAAGAGGAAAAATCTCCTTCAATTTTCCTAGGTACTTCCATAATGTCATTCTTGTTTGACAAAACATTATTAACTGGAGACACTGGTTTCTTAAAATTCACCCACTCTACTGTGAAGTTCCTTTCGTATTACCTCTTAAACAAGCTATTTCGGAACTATATATCGCCATTTTGTTCTCACGAACCATGGAAGTATGACCCGGTGTTTTACACGTACACTAATAATAATACCTTATCTCTATGTTGCTGCTATTATGACTAATAATATTACGTTATACTCGAACCCTAACGAAGGATCCCTTTCATCTTACTCTCACTTAAACCATGAGTTACAATAAACCCATCTGCCAAATTAGTCGCGTAAGGAAAAAAAAGAAAATAATTAACGCCAGTCTCCTATATAAAACTATAATGTAAACAACAGATGCAGCTGCTTCTAGTCCATTGCAGGACAAAGACCACTATCGTTTTCATTCATGTGTGTGGTTTGGCTAGTTTTCATCACCACGCTGTCAAGGGAGGATTAGTGGTGGTGGGATACTTTTGCCTGATCGTTTACATAAAACCAACCAAGTATGAGTATCCCTGAGCAGTACAGCTTTCCTTATCATGGCAATACATAAACCCATTCCCCACGTTAAGGTACACCCAGTCAGAAAAAGTATATGGGAATACGTTATCTCTGAAATTCTCTACTAAAATAGATTTCTTCAGATTATCAAAATTATCAACAATAAGTTAACCAACAACATGACAATCTTACTAATCCCTTCATCCTTCCTCAAGATTTTAATATATATATATATATATATATATATATATATATATATATATATATATATATATATATATATACATACATATATATATATATAAATATATATATATATATATATATATATATATATATATATATATATATATATATAAATATATATATATATATATATATATATATATATATATATGCATATATATAAATGTATACAAGCTTTATATATATATATATATATATATATATATATATATATATATGCATATTTATAAATATATACAAGCTTTTAATATATATATATATATATATATATATATATATATATACATTTATATATTTATATATTTATATATATATATAAATATATATATATATATATATATATATATATATATATATATATATATATATGATAGCAATAAGTTCACCGTACTTAGGTCGCTGCAACAAATAGGGTAGAGTCATGTCCTTATCCCTGTCTGGGGTGTGGCCAGTTTTCATCACTACGTTGGCCAACTTCTGATTAGTGATGGTGGAATACTAAAGTCTGATCGCTGACAGCAAATCAATCTAGTATTATTGTGCATGGCTAGTACATTTACTGTAATTGAAGCTATATGTGATATTTTATACGATTCAATCATGAAATTTCTTTTCCCCATCTATCAAAATATCAATATTGCCATAGTTATTCATTATGATGTTTCTAGGTATTATTAGGGAGAAATTGCTAAGGTTTTTAAATAACATTAGATGAGAGAGAGAGAGAGAGAGAGAGAGAGAGAGAGAGAGAGAGAGAGAGAGAGAGAGAGAGAGAGAGAGAGAGAGAAACGCATTCTGAAATCATTTTGACAGCATCGAACAAAATAAATAAAATGTTGCTGTCTAGCTAAAATAATCCTTTGTATATTGCAATAGTTTCGAGAACGATTCTTTTATGCTTTTTATATTGCAAACATTTCGTAAGATTATTATGATTTAACAGACTGATATATTGACTTTGAATGTTCTATTATCTATTAACCCCATTGTGAATTAGAATGGGTGTCATTTATGAAAAAAATGGTATTAAATCCATTAGACTCATTTTTAATGTAATATCTGACAATCAATGAATCAACGATGTAATAAACCGATTCAAACTTCCATTTAAATTCTTTCACTATCAAAGTTCACAATCTAGCTGACTTGAGAGCGCCTCACAATTCAAATCGAGGATTTGTCAACTGCTTCTTGAAATTTTATATTTGGCTACATTTAATTTTGCCTTAAATTTGTCTATGCCAGTTAACCACCTAACATATGCACACGCTCCATATGCTAGTTTGGGCATACCAATAGCAGTACATGGTTTCAAAGGCCTCCATAAAGCTACTTTTTTCCCAATCCAAACAAATTTTTTAAGAATGACTTCCATTCATTTACCATACAATAATTTAGTGGTTCATTCTAATTTACGCAATTTATGGACCCCATCAAAATTTTAGCTTGTAGTATGACAGGTATAGCAAATCCCAATGGGTCATCATCATCATCATCATCATCATCATCATCATCATCACCTCCTATGCCTATTGACGCTAAGGGGCTCAGTGGGGTCAGAGAGTGAGGCTACTTGGCTAAAAATAATTCTACATGATAATCATATTTCACCCTTCCAGGTGTTCCCTTGCAAACTTTTTTACTGTACGTCTAAATGCTAATGCAGCTATTGTGCCACTATGTTTATCCCCGAATGTTACTGCAATTAAGCCAATGTTATTCTCTCTCTCTCTCTCTCTCTCTCTCTCTCTCTCTCTCTCTCTCTCTCTCTCTCTCTCTCTCTCTCTCTCTCTCTCTCTCTCTCTCTTTCATACATAATATACTCAGACATACTCCTGACATAATGTAATCTGCATATTTGTTATAACTCCCAATAATTTATTCATGCCCATTGCTCACTTAACCTCACTTCAACAAACCAAAGCAAACAGTAAAGTATTTACAGGCTTTGAAGTGATCTTATTCAATGAAGTTATTGATCGTTAGGAGTAAGTAAAGTGATCTGATGATCCCATTAAGAAGGGGGTTAGGGATTAGCTAACCAAACAAGGAAACTGGTTCGCTAATTGTATTCCAATCTGATTATTCTAACCATTTGCATTGCTAATTGGACCTAACTGTTGTCTTATCGTTTATCAAGGCTGCCTGGAAGTAGATGTTTCTGTGATTTTGAAAAGCAACAAGTAATTTAAAAATGCAATACTGCATAATTACTAAATTTATTTAGCTATTTATATTCTATAAAATATGGGAATAATTTAGTAATTATAGTTTACATAATAGAGGCGATATTTAATTATTCCTCTTTTTCGGAGAATGGAAATTATTCTGGTATTTTTAAATCTTCTTTTCAATAGCATTCCTTTACATATGTTATTTAAGTAAAATGGATATCATCAATGAGAAAACATAAAAACAAGAGATGAATTCATGCAAAAATGCATTTATGAACTTCGAATGAATGCAATTCTTTGATCTTGGATCCTTAAACCTTTATTTATCTGGGGGATTAATTAACTGCGCAATATTGTAATCAATGTGTCAGTTTCCCTTTCGGTTTATGACTTAATAAGCAACGGATTTGTGTTTATTAAACAAAAACGTATCAAATGGATGTATTTGCTTATTAGATTGACAAAATAGTTATGAATTTGATGTGATTTAAATAATTTAACTAATATGAGCAACTGATGATTGAAGACATGATTATTTTGAGAAACAGGAGGCCTATCATCTTTGGAAGGGCATCAAATCAGATTTGACCTGGGATAACTATACTCAGCTTAGAAATTTTGCTCAGAAAGTTTATGCTTCAGCTGAAAAGGAATATGATTTAATCATAAAAGAAACCCTTTCTGATACAACTAAGGAACATAAATGGTGGTCTCCCCTTAAATCTACACTTTTGGTGTAGCTGCAACAGTTCCTCTTTTACTTAAACCAGATGGCTCAGTCACTTACTGTCCAAGGGAAAGGCAACCCTTTTGGCTGATGTTTTTGACAGTAAACAGAGTAATGAAAAACTTTAACTTCCTCATTCATGTTTTCCTGAGTCAAAACTAACTAGTTTAGCTTTTCAATCTCGTGAAATTAAAACGCTGTTGATGGATCTTGATGCTTATGGAGGGGTAGACCAAAATGTTATTTTCTTTTGTTATTTTATAAATACTGCCGGTTTTTTAGCTCCAACGTTATCTGTTATTTTACGATAGTTAGATAGAAGAGGAGCTTTTAGCACTTGCTCGGTTATGGGCAATGTTACTCCTCTATGTAAATGTGTATATGATAGCTCAAGTCCAATTGATTACCACCCAACTTCCATAACTCCCATATGATGCTGAAGGTAATCATCTATTCCCTAGTTTTAAATTTGGTTTTAAATGCCTTGGAGCATGTCATGCCCTTCTTACAATCTCCAATGCTGTAGAGAAATCCCTTGATTGTGGTCAGGAAGTTCGTATGATTGGCTTGGATTTTAGTGCTGCCTTTGACAGTGTTAATCATGAGGCCCTTGTTTTCAAACTCAAACAGTTGGGCGTGGGTGGATCGTTTCTTATCATTATTATTGATTTTTTAAGTAATAGATCTAAAAAAATTGTTGTTGATGGGCACCGTAGTGATTATAGGAATGTGATATCTAGTATTCCACAGGGTAGTGTTCTTGGCCCATTACCTTTCATACTATATACACATGGCATGTCGTTTGGTGTAGAAAACAAGCTTGTTGCATATGTACAGTAGATGATGCTACTCTCTTTGCATTAATTCCATCCCCTGAATGTAGATCTGGGGTTGCTGAATCCCTTGATAGAGATCTAGCTAAAATTACAACGTGGTGCAAATTATTGGGTATGAAGGTGAATTCTAACAAAATTCAAGATATGATTGTAAGTAAGTCAAGGACATTGGCTGCTCAACATCCGGATCTTAGTATAGATAATTTTTCTTTAAATTTGTTGAACCCCTTTAAAATCTTAGGTGTGATTCTCAACAGCAAGAGAGAGAGAGAGAGAGAGAGAGAGGAGAGAGAGAGAGAGAGAGATTTGCTAATACCCGTCATATTGAATCCGAAATATAAAAACATAAGTTTGTGCTGTACGACCTCTCTCTCTCTCTCTCTCTCTCTCTCTCTCTCTCTCTCTCTCTCTCTCTCAACACATTCCATCAAAGAACAATAAGAAGTCCAATATGGTGAATATGCTAATTGATGCAATGGGAAAAAAGAATGCCAAAATGGTGTAATACATGTAAGATATGGTATTCCATTAATAATCCTCAACAATTGATTAGAAAATGTGAAGCCTGTCATGTCCCAACACATCCCACATGTGCTGAAATACAGCAAAAAATAAAAAATAAAGACACAAAGGTATTCTGCTCAACATGCTTAGTCTGGATAGAAAATATAATTAAGTCGAGACTAAATCTGCAAATAGTTGAAGATAAAGAAGAGGAAAAAGAAGAAATAGAAGAAGAAGAAGAAGAAAAAGAAGAAGAAGAGAACAATGAACAGGATATGTGTAAGGATGCAGAAGAAATCATTGATATAACCTATGATGCCATCCAACAACATACTTATGAAGAAATAAATTACCAGATGGAAACAAATAATATACCCAAGAGACTCTACCCGGACCTACATAATTTTAAGGAAGAGCAAGAACAAGAAAAAATAGAAAAGAAGGATATAGTCTGCAATATGCTGAAAAGAGGGAATTGCAGATTTGGTGAAAGATGCTACTACAAGCATCCAAAGATATGCCATAATTATGAAATATATGGTAAATGTGCGTATTTAGACGGATATGGAGACGAATGCAGAGATCTCCATCCAAAAATATGCAAAAACCTAAAAGAAGGAAATGATGCATTTACAACAAAAAATGTCGATATATGCATCCTGCAACCATGAATGAAAGTAAGAAAACTCAGCAAACTGAAAAGAAAAATGAAAGCAAAAAAGAAACAAAAAAGCAAGCCGTGTATATACCGCGCTTTGAACCAAGATCCCCAAGATATGAGGCCTTTCAACCCAAACCCGGCACATTTAGAGCCCAACTACTAAGAATGCATCTATAATGCCAGGGGTTGGTGCAGATATGGGGACAGTTGCAGGTATACACACACAAATAAATATGAAGGCGAAAGAGCAAATATAATAGAAAAGTTGGATTTTTTAATGGCAGAATTCCGGGAAATGAAGAAAAGAACATCATATCAGAACAGGAAGGAAGCATGGGAGAATCCATATTATTACCAATATTAAATAATGGGGATGAAACACAAACCATAATAGTAATGAATGCACAGGGTTTAGTCACGAGTAACTCTAAAAGGAAAATAGAGTTCTTAGAAGAACTAACCTAAATTGAAAAAATAGATATATTAAATATAAGTGAAACATGGTATTCCCAAGAGACTGGCAGTGATGACCAGATAAAGGGTTTCAAAACTTATAGATCAGACAGAAAAAATAGGAATCAAGGGGGAACCGCAATATATGGAAGAGACATAAATCAAGGAAAAGTATGTGAAAAATACAGCAACACAGAATGTGAATTGATTGCGGTAGAATTTGAATTTGAAAAACTAATGAATATTGTAGTTTACAGACCCCCAAACACTAAGGAGTTTGACATAATAATAGAAAAAATAGATGATATATGTAGAAACCATAAAGACTGGAATATACTCCTATCCGGAGATTTTAACTTTCCTTTCGTGGATTGGAAAGAACGGATAGAAGAAAGTGGTTGTATGTATACATATAAAAAAGATAGTAATAGTAGCGCAGAAGATAAGAGGCAATTTGAAAAGCTTCAAGATATGCTATTAGAACATAATATGCAACAAATAAACCACATTCCAACAAGAAAGGAAAATGTCCTAGATCTAGTATTTGTGAATGAGGTAAATTATGTTAAAGAAATAATAGTGTATAACACGGGAATTTCAGACCACAATGTCATAGAATTGATAGTTCATTCCAAAGCAAGTGATCACAGAATTAATAAAAGCACAAAACTTTGGGAAGGATATGGAAAATATAACTTTTACAGTAAGAATATAAAATGGTCAGAAATAAATGAAGAACTGAATAAAGAATGGAAAAATGTATTTATAAGTGATAATATACAGGTAAATACGGATATACTGTACAAAATACTGGAGAAAATTGTTGAAAAATATGTACCGAAAAAAAAACAATAAACAAAAGACGTGCATACCAAGAGACAGAAGGATCTTGTTTCAGAAAATTAAAAGTGGAAGAAAAATCTTGCAAAAGAAAAAAAATGTGTGGGAAAATGAGGGAAATAAAATGTAAGATAGAAAATGCAGAACAAAAGATTATACAGTCGAAAGAAAATGAAAAAAGGGACTTAGAAGAAAGGACACTTCAAAATATAAAAAGAAACCCCAAAGTACTTTACTCCTATGCAAAAAAGATGAATAAAAGGAGAATAGAAATAGGCCCTCTAAGAATTGAAGGACGGCTAACGAATGAAAAATAGGAAAATATGCAACATATAAGCAGAAAAATATAAGAGTGAGTTCACGCCAAGAATTGCGAATGAGAATAATGAAACAGAAATGAGAGAAGAAAATGTTGAATATCTAACGGATATAGATATTAATGAAGCAGATATTGTCACTGCTATAAACGAAATTAAAAATGGATCGGCAGCCGGACCAGATGGAGTTCCAGCGATTTTGTTAAAAAAAACTGCAAACACTATCGCGAAGCCACTTGCAATACTGCTAAGACAGAGTATAGATATGAGCGAGATATATGTTAAACATAAATTAGCTTATATAACCCCCTATCTTCAAAAGTGGATCAAGACTAGAGGCAAGCAATTATAGACCTGTTAGTCTAACATCACATATTATGAAAGTGTATGAGAGGGTAATAAAAAAGAAAATAATGAACCATTTGGTCAAAAATAATTTGTTTAATATGGGTCAACACGGTTTTGTACCTGGAAAAAGTACACAGACCCAACTGATAGCTCACTATGAAAACATATACAATAATATGATAAAAGAAAAAGACACAGATGTGATCTATCTAGATTTTGCAAAAGCCTTTGACAAGGTAGACCATAACATATTGGAGAAAAAAATGAGAAAGCACAATATTGTGGGAAAGATAGGAAAATGGGTAAAAGAATTCCTGCAAAACAGAAAACAGATAGTGGTTGCAAATGACGAGAAATCAGATGAAGCCCCAGGTAATATCTGGTGTGCCCCAAGGTACGGTATTAGCTGCACTGCTATTTGTTATTATGATCTCAGACATAGACTGTGATGTTGAAAACTCCGTAGTGAGAAGTTTCGCCGATGACACAAGAATAAGTAGAGAAATTACTTTTGATGAAGATAGGAACTCACTACAAAGAGATCTAAACAAAATATATGAATGGGCGGAGATAAATAGGATGGTATTTAACTCCGATAAATTCGAATCAATAAATTATGGAAACAGAGAAGGAATGGTGTATGCATACAAGGGACCTAATAATGAGACAATCACAAACAAGGAAGCAATTAAAGACCTTGGTGTAATTTTAAATAGGAATATGTTATGCAACGACCAAATAGCAACACTGTTGGCTAAATGTAAAGCAAAAATGGGAATGTTATTCAGACACTTTAAAACAAGAAAAGCTGAACACATGATTATGCTTTACAAAACTTATGTGCGTAGTACACTCGAGTACTGCAACGTGATATGGTACCCCACACTACCAAAAGGATATTGCGCAAATAGAGAGTGTACAAAGGTCCTATACTGCTAGAATAGAAGAAGTTAAGGACCTTGATTACTGGGAAAGACTGCAATTTTTAAAACTATACAGTCTAGAAAGGAGAAGAGAACGCTACATGATAATACAAGCATGGAAGCAAATAGAAGGAATTGCTGAAAACATCATGGAGCTTAAAGTATCAGAAAGAGCAAGCCGAGGTAGATTAATAGTACCAAAAAGCATTCCAGGTAAACTGAGAAAGGCGCACAGGACATTAATCCACTACGCACCAGCATCGATAATGCAGCGACTATTTAATGTGCTGCCAGCTCATCTAAGAAACATATCAGGAGTGAGCGTAGATGCGTTTAAAAATCAGCTCGATAAATACCTAAGATGCATCCCAGACCATCCAAGACTGGAAGATGCAAAATACACCGGAAGATGTATTAGCAACTCTCTGGTGGATATACGAGGTGCCTCACACTGAGGGAACCTGGGGGAACCCAAACAAAAAATAAGGCAATAAGGCCTCTCTCTCTCTCTCTCTCTCTCTCTCTCTCTCTCTCTCTCTCTCTCAATATTGACTTTATTTGGAGAAACAGGAGTGCAAAATATCAAGAGAGAGAGAGAGAGAGGAGAGAGAGAGAGAGAGAGAGAGAGTAATATAGCACCAAATCATGGTTTAGATTTTCGGATATAATGTGACGCGTATTATTAAATCTCTCTCTCTCTCTCTCTCTTTCTCTCTCTCTCTCTCCTCTCTCTCTCTCTCTCTCTCTCTCTCTCTCTCAATATTCACTTTATTTGGAGAAACAGGAGTGCAAAATATCAAGAGAGAGAGAGAGAGAGAGAGAGAGAGAGAGAGAGAGAGACAGAGAGAGAGAGAGAGAGAGTAATATAGCACCAAATCATGGTTTAGATTTCGGATATAATGTGACGTGTATTATTAAATCTCTCTCTCTCTCTCTCTCTCCTCTCTCTCTCTCTCTCTCATTACTAACTTTATTTGGTGAAACAAGAGTGCAAAATATCAAGAGAGAGAGAGAGAGAGAGAGAGAGAGAGAGAGAGAGAGAAAGAGAGTTTTTTTTGTTTTGATCAATTTATTGCGCCCATTGGCGTCAGACACTTGAGTACATGGTAATACAGTAGTATTGTTTACATCTACATTGTAATTCAGTTATACCTAAAGAATAAAAAAAAGTATACACAGACATTAAAGTCCATATTTATACAGTATTGTTTACATCTATAGCATATAATGAGGGTTATACAAAGGAATACAAAATAAAGTATAGACAGATATTTAGTACATATCAAAATAATATTGCTCATGTGTTTATATATTTATGGTTATGCAAATGAATTCATATGGAATACAAATTAAATTTAGCTTGATTTCATAGGTAGGTTGCACCTATCTCTAGTTAACATTACAAAACAGCTGATTATTCAGTATCCACCCAAAGTGAGGATGGCGCACGAGGATCTCATCGAGCAAATCATTATCTGTCAATAATCTTTTTCATGTATCAACTACTGTGAGTCTTTGGGGGTAATATGTCACTAACAAGAGGACATTCCAGGCAATAGTGTTCCAGGGTGTTGGCGTTGGGCGCGTCACATAACCTACAGGAGGGAAAAGTGAGGAACTCCATCTTGCTCAGCCACCTGCCAAACTCGTCGCCAACCCAAAGAGAGAGAGAGAGAGAGAGGAGAGAGGAGAGAGAGAGAGCGAGAGAGAGAGAGAGAGAGAGAGAGAGAGAGAGAGAGTTGCCTTACGTTTTATTTCTTGAAAAATAAATCGATATTGCAAGAGACGATGGAGGAATAAAAGAGCAGAAGTTATTCTTACATCATAGGAATATTAAAAATGGAATATTTTCTCGACGCTGACGTCAAAAGAAACCTTTTGAAACCACTTATCATAGTAAGTAATTCCAAAAGAGAAAAAAAAAAGTGAAGAGGGACAGTAGAAAGCTAAAATGTTACAGGTGATAAACTGTATAATTACAGAAAAAAAAAATCCATGACTTATCTATTTTCTAACCATCGAATACAGTCTGCTAAAACTCTGCAGTGAATAAAACTTTTTCGATTGGTATTACAGTTCATTTAAAAAAAATGATTAATTATGTTCTTCTTGTTTCCAAAGAGAGAGAAATAATTCAAAATAAAACACCATATATGGTAGGAAAGCTTACAACGAAAATTCCATCTTTCTATTCCTGTCACATACTGTGATACAACGACTAAAATGTTTCATGCATTTATGTGTATGAGCAAGTTTGTGTGTATATATGTATGTATGTGTGCTTGTGAGTTTGCGTGTGTGTGTATCTGTGATTAGCATAATTATATGGTTATTTTCTAATAACTTCCAGAAAAATCTGCATAACTGAGTAATCTATTCAAATTTGTGTT
>NC_090747.1:40501286-40526286 GCF_036898095.1 Palaemon carinicauda | reverse complement strand
ACAAAACAAGAGGAAGAAAAATTAGATAGATTAATGTGCCCGAGTGTACCCTCAAGCCAAAGAACTCTAACCCAAGACAGTGGAAGACCATGGTACAAAGGCTATGGCACTACCCAAGACTAAGAGAACAATGGTTTGATTTCGGAGTGTCCTTCTCCTAGAAGAGCTGCTTACCATAACTAAAGAGTCTCTTTTACCCTTACTGAGAGGAAAGTAGCCTCTGACCAATTACAGTGCAATAGTTAACACCTTGGGTGAAGAAGAATTGTTTGGTAATCTCAGTGTTGTCTGGTGTATGAGGACAAGAGGAGAATCTGAAAAGAATAGGCCGGACTATTCGGTGTATGAGTAGGTAAAGGGAAAGTGAATCATAACTAGAGAGAAGGTTCCAATGTTGTACTGTCTGGCAAATCAAAGAACCCCATAATTCTCTAGTGATAGTATCTCAACAGGTGGCTGGTGCCATGGCCCACCTACTACTTGTTAATGTTGCCTCACTTAAGGTAACAAGCATTTCCCCCTCCTCTTCACATTGTTGGTGAGGTCTCTGTGGAGCAGCAGGTGTGATAGCAGAGGTTACGTCAGCAGCAGCAGCAAGGGATATTGGAGCAGGGTCATCAGAGTCATAACATTAGGCAAAAGACCAGAAGCAAAATTAACACTAGGGCCAGGAGGGTTCTGAATAGAGGAGGCAGAGTCTACAGAATGGGTGGAGTGGGATGCAAATGAGCAGGGTGTAGGGGGACTCCTTTACCTGTTACCCTGCTACTTAGCAAACGTTTCTGCCTGCGTTGGCATTGAACTTCTTCCCCAGATTCACTGCATTTTGATTCAATATGAAGTTCATCAGGGACAGCAACATACACTCTGTCATCGTTGCTGTCATATAATTGTTTACCTTCCAGTTCATCACTATCGTCGCTACAACAGACAGCAAGAATGACATTAATAATTTGCTGATCACAAGTAGCTCGTATTCTTGCCATTCCTGATTCAATATAGTCACGAAAATATATCAGAAATAATTATATCTAGCCTGAGAAGTAAAAGAAGATATCAGTGTGTTATCACAATAGCTTCGCTTTGTACACTATTATTGTCCCTAAATTCTGTACACTGCATAAACACTACTACTCTCACTAAATTCGGGTACAAAATACCCATTTTATTTTGTATTGCACTTTCACTAAACTCGGGTACACACTCAACCGTCACTCAGAATACCTGGGATCACAGTACTATAGCTTGCAAGGAACATTGTGTTTCTTGTATGATGTCACTAGCATCGGGTAATCCACACGCATGTTTAGTGTTTAAGGGTATCGGTGGTCTAGAAAATAGCCATATTTGGTCACACAGCCATTTTCTCTTTTCATCCTTTTAACGCTGTAAAAGGTCTGGTTCATTTCTAGGCAAAAGATTGTGTCATACAGAAGTTTCCTTATAGGCTAAAATAGCATTTTTTTCCACGCATATATACAAAGGAGGTTAAATGGGTGTAGGTGGCACAGGTAGTCAATGCTTATGGTAGACGGTGAAGCCAACTGTCTGTCATAGCCAACACGCCCTCTATCATAGGCAGAAAGGACTTGGGAAGAGAGTAACCAGCTGTTGGTTTACCCTTCCGCATTACTCTCCAGTATTATGATAATCCTAAGAAGGATCAATCCTCGGACAGGGAAATGGAAGATTTACAAAGGTATAGAAATGTCATTTGTAAACTTATAATTCGTTCTAATGGTCTCACCAGGTACAAGGATTAAAAAATTTTTCCTTCCAGATCAGATACTCTACAGGTATCTAAAAAGGTAAAGAGAAGATAACAACTCAGGAGAGTCGTTAAATATGGTCAAAGAATCATAAATTGTTTAAGATAAAGTACTTTCTGGCCTCTAAAGTGAAGTAGTCATTATTAAGGTCAAAGGAAACAATTCATGTTTTAGGAATCTTTTTAATTATACGTTGACATACAATTCATCCAAGAGGTGACTACTCTCCACTAAAGTGTTTTTTTTTTTTTTTTTTTTTTTTTTGTATACGTCTGACTTTTTTTAATTTGAAATTGTTGCTTGTAATTTTTATGAAAATTTTTAGCAGCATGGAAATACTTGATCTGCAGGTATTTTTCTGCTAAAGCCTTTATAAGTAAAACAGTAGGATTATTATCTAGTTCAGTCTCGTACATATGCTTACATCATTTAGAGAGTAGATATATAAAAGTATAATAATCTAATACGGAGATTAAAATATTTTACATTCCCTTTTTATCCAATTCCCTATGCATATCACTGTCAGTTGCTACCAACACTTTGATTTTTTTTTCACAGCACAGACATATATTTATCCCGTCATCAGATGGGTGTATTAGAGCACCTTTATTTTTTGATATATTTAAAGAATGCAAAGAACTGTTATCAGTACCAATAAGATCATTAATACAAGTTTGACACTTTAATGATTTTTCCAGTTTAAAGAAAAGCGATCCCGCAATATAGGCAATAATATTGCTTGAACACAATTCCAAATGTTGACTAGTTGAAAGATACGTGTAATCATCATTATTAAAATCAGCTGCTTGTTTTACCTCAAAACGTTTGTCATTAAATGTTTTGTTCCTATCAATTGAAGAATTTATGACTTGAACAGAGGAGTTGTATGAAAGAGCACAGTCCTTAACTTTGCTTGAAACTTAAATAATATTTACAGGTTCCAGAGGTATACAGTTCTCTTTGAGCATATTCTCCGAGTCGTTATGAACTGATACTGTTTTGTAAGCGCCAGAAAACTGACGGGCAGTTGAGTTGTTATTAGATTCTCCCATAGATCTAACTTTGCCAAAATAGAGTTCTAGGTAATTTTGGCTCATCCTATACGTTAACAGAAATTTCAATTGGATTTAGGACAATCTATTGAATTCTCATAGATTCTAATCAAACTTCGTATACAAATTATGAATCCCAGAAAGCCAGTTTTTCAATTGGATTTCAACAAACGTTTAGCACATGGAAATTTTAGTTGTATTAGATATGATTTAGCATGCCCAGAAAATCTGTATAGATTTTTTCCATTATCCTTTTGCATTGATCGTTTAAAATCCCACCCTTAAAGATTTCTTGAATTCATCACATCAAATAAACTATTTAGAATGGTAAGGAAATCGATTGTTGCTTCGTATCCCTTGACCTCTACGAAATTGTTGTGAAGACAAAACTACAATGATTTTGTAACATATTTGCTTAGTAATTGGGCTACAAGTTTAACATTATTATTATTTCTTAATCCATGCCAGATGTTGCGTTATTAATTTAATCCCTAATTGTAAACCCTTGCATTCATGGAGCGTATGTAATTTTTCGATGAAATCCCACCTGATAAAGTTTCTCCCCCCATCAACTAAATATTTCTTCCCCTTATGAATTTCTAATTACCTTAAGCATGTGACATCGGTCAAACATAAAAATATCTGCTCCAGTGTTACTGGATGAAGAAATTAGGTTTTTATATTTTCAGAATCTAGACTGCAATCAAACTCTTTGAACACAGCAGCATTCGTTGATAGTCCATCAAAAGTCAAAGAGATAATTTTGACCCCTAATGAATGCAGCTCAGCCAAACATTGGCGTAACAAATTAACAGACATCTTGAGATGAGCAGGAAATGATTTAATTTGTTAGCGATCTATAAAAATCTTCATCATTGAAGAGCTTAGAGCATAATCATGAACTAGTAGTTAGATCAAAATTTTCTTGTTGCGTAACTCGAACCCATTCCATGACAAGTGGCTCATCTTTTGGAAAACTAGAACAAACTTACCAAAGATATTAATGATATAGAAGAAATGATGACAATGATAATGATTAGTAGTCATAATATACAATGACAATATTGATAGAGCAGGTTTTGATAATGTTAATGAATTCAAAAGCAGAGGCAATATTCTTGCTGCTGCTAGCATTCAGTACTTTTCTCTTTTTACAATTATATAAAGTATTACATTGAAAATTGAGAACTTACCAATGAAATGTAATTGTAAAATTTAAATTTTTGTCGAATCTTTGAGTACATCCTTAAGCCTTATACGATGTTGGCATTATGAACTGAAGAGCAGGAATAATTTATAACGTGTCGATGCAGATAATAAACGTTTAAAGAGGTCTCAGCCATCAGGTCACGACCTTTTTGCCTGCAATTGGCTAAGACGGTGAAACTTCGCTTATTCCGCTCGGGGACTTCTCCATCCATTTAATCTCCTTGGGAAAATCAAAATTCTGGTGCAGAAAATTGTGCAAGTTTTATTTTCCTTTTCAATTATATCTTTTTCTCTGAAATAAAAGATGAAAAAAACTTAGTGAGAAAAATGTACCTAAGTGTGAATAAGTATGTTTTTGAGTTAAGAGCTCCTATAAATTTCTTAAAGAAATAAACATAACATTATTATGATAATCTTACTTTGTACTTAAATCGTTTATTCCTACATGAAGGTTTCTTAAATTAGGTATTTAAACCCTATGTTTACTAATACACTTGGCGAAAGGGCGTCATGAGTTTCCAGTGGCCTCTCATTGTTACCAGAGTCTTAGTGAGAAAGCTCCAGCTTTGTGCTCTTTTTCATGTTTCCCTCTATTTTTGATTATTTTTTTTTTTTTGCTCTCTACCTACTTTTCGTTCTTTCTTTGACCTTATGTAACAGTGGCCTTGCTATAAAGTTCATGAGGACGTTATGAAAAGACAATGTACATATGAACTGCAAGTAAACAAACACACTTACAAGCTAACTTCTATACGTCTTTGGAAACTCTAGCTGTTCTTCTTATAGACCGTAGATACGTTCGCCTACACATTACCAATATTTTCCATCTCTGCCAGACGTATGACATTTCAAAGTATAAGTGGGCGAAAAAAAGTCGCTATATAAATGCAAAAATAAACACGCAAAGACGATTCGGTCAAACTCAGTCATGAAGACGATGCAGTAAAGATGACGTCATCATTTCAAGACTGCTTTATCTTCATTATTTATAAAAAGAATTGGCTGAGAAATCCGGAGAGTATGTACGATATGCTTATGCACACATAGAAATAATAAAGCGATTTTCGATTTTTAAAGTGGTTCTGTCAAACTTAATAGCCGAAGGTCCCCATCAGAGCACGTGTATATGTGTGTCTGCAACTGTGTTTTTGTTTTTCACAAAAAATTATATTGATGAATATTTTGAAGGAGCTTTCAGTTACGTTAGATGAGAAAAGAGTTGATTCTCAGAAACTCGGTAAATGTAAAATTTCCTCAAACGTAAAAAGATGGTATTGTTGCCATTGTGGAAAACGGATTTTTATTATTGGATCTTTTAGATTTATTCATGTTATCATGAAATTCGATTCGAGGTCCCACAGAGGCAGGTATCTCATCTTTTCTTATCTCTAATATTTCCTAAAAAACGAACTTCCAATGAAAGTTCTCTTTGTAATTATAATAGTAGTAGCTCTGAAACGGGCAAACTGTTTGAGGCGATACATGTGAAATAGGTAGCTCTGTTCTTGAAAGATGTACTGAAGGCAATTCATCTGGCAGGTTTTAGGCAATCAATCAATGGAGACCCAGTGTTCTTTGCCACAAATGTTGATGACAAAACCTTTGACTTACAAAGGATCAGCAGGTAAGGGCCCGTGAAAGCTGGAGTTACAGGTGTGTACCAACCGTGTGTCACACGATCGTACATAGCAACGACTTTACATTTTGTGTATATATTATACTTGTATCTTCGCTCTCCCCTCGCACTAAAAAGAACCTGAAATAACATGTATGCTTTTCTCACCGTTAACTGTTAACCGATGCGGTGTCGGTTTGAACAGGAAATTTCCTGTTGCATTGAGTTTTTGTATATAAAGGAGAGTGTTCTGTAATAAAGTTACTCAGTTGCTTTCATCCAGTCTTTGAGTCACAACCTTCTCTCAGCTCGTCACATTGGTGACCACAGAATTCGACTCACTCCTCCCCCCTTCAAACCCCCCTAACCCCTCCGTCGTTGGTACTATGGCAGACTCTACGGAAGTTGACGCTGCGGCTGCCCCATTGAAACTCGTCATTCGCCAGCGGAGAGGCGTTTGCTTGGTTTCAGCACGCAGAAGTCCAGTTTCGCATCAAGGGCATGACTCCCTCAACCACCAAAGCAGATTGTGTTCTTGTGACGATACCTTAGGACACCTTCCCGGAGATATCCGACTGGCTTTGTGAACAAGCCAACACCCCAATAGCGTATGACGCCCTAAAAACATACCTTTTGAAGCAGTACTCGCCGTTGCCAGCCGCCCGTATAGCAAAGCTTTTTCAGCTCTCTCAACAATCGTTGGGGGACCAAAGAGCTTCACTCGCCCTCAGGGAAATGACCAGTATCACTCGCCTGCAACCTGCCACAGACGGCTCCTTTCGTGAGGTGAACCTATTTCGTGCCCTTTGGATGCGCCATTTACCCGAACCTGTACGCGCTGCCATACCCGATGTCGGTAATTTACCCATAAAGGACTTGATGACCAAAGCCAACGCCCTTATAGACAGCTACTTCAAGACCTCCATCAACGCCTCCACTCTGGACGAAGAAGACGCCTATTTAGCGTCAACCGAAGCTGACGTGAATACTATAGGACATACTCGCCTACCCCGTGACGTGCCGAAGCGGCAACAAAGCCGCCCATCACCCACCACTCGCTCGCACTCTAACCAACGACTTCTACAGCCACCTACTACCTCCCATCCGCCGCAGTTTTGCTACTACCACTATAGATTCGGGGCAACCACGAAGAAAAGTGCCAAGGATTGTCAGTAGCCTAAAACATGTAAGTAGGCCATCGCTCATGGCGGTGGCCTCCCGTGTTTTTAATCTTTTCTTTTTACATGAAGCAAGAACGGGCATGCAATTTTTGGTACACACGGGTGTTTGTTCTCTTTTGCCAAGGGAACTCTTCAGGACACGACGTAGTCTGTCTACGTCTGCCGATGTACGCTTGGTAGCTGCCAACGGATCTGCGATACCCACCTGCTGTTACGAGAACCTCATATTATCGTTTAGAAACGGTAAATTTAATTGGAAGTTTCTCGTTGCTGACGTCACATTGCCAATCCTCGTTGCGGATTTCCTCTCTCATTTCAACCTTCTGGTCGAAGTCCCCCACTGACGATTGGTAAACGCAGACTTGTACTTGTCTACACCTCTTCAACCCGCCCCCTCCAACATCGCTTTCCACATCAGCGCACCCACGGATACCTACGCCCACCTCCTCACGTTGTACCCGGAGGTTTTCCGTCCAGAACTTCGGCAAATGCCCACGGATCCTTCCAAGCACGGTATTTATCACCATATCAAGACGACGTGGCCCCCAGTCTTTGCAAAATATAGACGTCTGGCACCGGAACGACTGGCAGCCGCCAAATAGACGTTCGCCGAAATGGAGGAAATGGGCCTTTGCCAAAAGGCCTCCAGCCCATGGTCGTCACCCTTACACATCGTCCGTGCGGGGATTACAGGCGCCTGAACATGCAAACAGAACCGGATAACTACCCCTCCCAAACATCGCCGACGTGACCTCCTACCTGCACAAAGCGAAGGTTTTCTCTACACTCGACCTCCTGAAGGGGTATTATCAGGTGCCTATGAACCCAGAAGACATCACCAAGACTGACATCACCACTCTGTTTGGTACATACACCTTCAATTACTCCTGTTTTGGCCTTCGTAATGCTGGGGCCACGTTTCAACGTCTCATGGACGGCATCTTAGGGGACCTCCCCTTCTGTGTATATTATGTGGACGACATACTTGTGTTCTCCTCCTCAAAAGAGGAACACCTTCGTCACCTGCGCATCGTGCTTGACCGCCTGCAACAAAACGGACTTGTAATCCGTACCTTTGGCGCCAACAAAGTATCGTTCTTAGGGCACCGCATCAGTCCTGAAGGAGGCCTTCCCCTCTCTGAGAAGGTAGCAGCTGCTCAGGATTTCCCCGCGCTCTCGACTGTCAAAGCTCTGCAGGAATTCTTAGGCATGGTAAACTATTATCACCCTTTTCTGCCAGCCATTGACGCCACTCTTGCTCCCCTCTACGCCTCCCTCAAGGGCAAGCCAAAGGACCTGAAGTGGGGTTCCCTTCAAGAAGCGGCCTTTTGCAATGCAAAAGAGGCCCTATCACCAGCTGCGGCTCCCACTTTTCTTATCCCACATGCCCCTCTCCTTCTCTCCAAAAATACCAGTGACATCACTATTGGTGTAGTACTCAAGCAGGTGGTCAAAAGCTCGCCACGCCCATTGGCCTTCTTCAGCAGGACACTGTCCAAGGCAAAACTGGGTTATTCTACCTTCGATCACGAATTACTGGCGGTGCACTTGGCTGTCCGTCACATTCACCATTTCTTAGAAGGTGCGCCCTTCGTCATTCGCACAGACCACATGCCTCTGGTGCACGCCCTCACTCGACAGTCTGACGCCTGGTCCGCCCGCCAACGCCGATATCTCTCCGCCGTGGCTGAATACAATTACACCCTTCAATACGTCCCTGGGAAAATGAATCCCGTTGCCGATGCCATATCGAGAAACACGTTGGCTGCCGTTAAACTGGGATTGGATTACAACGCCTTGGCTGAAGCCCAACGACAGGATCCAGAGTATCAAGCATGTAGGACATCCTGCACGTCCCTTCGTTGGGAAGACTTCCCCCTTGAAGACTCCAACACCACCCTCCTCTGTGATGTCAGTATAGGTAGACCACGACCCTGCATTCCTGCTCCCATGCGCCGGAAGGTGTTTGATTTCATTCACGGCCTTTCAAATCCCTCGAGCCGTTTTACTGCACAGCTGCTGAAGACGAAGTTCATTTGGCACGGCATTTCTAAGAATGCTAAGGATTGGGTCAGTGCCTGTACTCCTTGCCAAACTTTCAAAGTACATCGACACACGTATTCAGGAGTGGGCACCTTTCCTCAACCTCAGCGACGTTACGCATACATTCACGTCAAGGTTGTAGGCCACCTACCACATCACAAGGACATCATTACCTGTTTACCATCATCGACCGCTCCACTCGTTAGCCTGAAATCTTTCCCATGGAAAATGCAACGTCCACCTCATGTACATCTGCCTTACTCTCGGGATGAATTGCAAGATTTGGTATCCCTGAGCATATTACTTCTGACAGGGGTACCAATTTCACCTCTCAATTGTGGACATCATTAGCGAATCTTCTGGGCATCACCCTACATCAGACAACTGCCTACAACCCTGCTGCCAATGGAATGGTTGAACGTTTTCATCGCACCCTCAAAGCAGCTTTGATGTCCCGCTGCAAGGATTCCAACTAGTTTACTCAGTTTCCCTGGGTCCTCCTGTGTCTAAGGACCACTCCTAAAGATGCCCTCAACATCTCGGCATCTGAAATTGTGTATGGTGACCTGTTGGTCATCCCTGGCGAATTTATTTCTCCCACAACCTCCTCCGACGATCTCCAGCGCATAATTCACGTCGTGGGAAAATTTACTCCATGCCACCAGACTTACAAGCTCCAGTGAAGCATCACATACCAACAGATTTGCACTCTGCAACGCACGTTTTCCTGCACAACGACACTAGCAAGCCACCGCTAACGTTCCCTTACACGGGCCCTTTCCTTGTGATCCAACGCAGTCCGAAAGCATTCCTACTAAACATTCGTGTCAAAGAACACTGGGTCTCCATTGATCGTCTAAAACCTGCTTATCTCCTGCCAGATGACCCACCTACAGTTCGCCTCTCTAGAT
Organism: Palaemon carinicauda; assembly: GCF_036898095.1. NCBI lineage: Eukaryota > Metazoa > Arthropoda > Malacostraca > Decapoda > Palaemonidae > Palaemon > Palaemon carinicauda. Next base: position 40,516,506 of record NC_090747.1, on the reverse strand, counting down.
CAGGGCGCCCATATTTAACATGTACAGTATGTCATTTTTAGGGGGGGAGACATGTACCAACGTGTGTCACACGATCAAACATAGTAACGACATTCCATTTTTTGTATATATTATGCGTGTATATCCGCTCTCACCTCGCACTAAAAAGAACTTGAAATAACATGTATGATTTTCTTACCGTTAACTGTTAACTGATGCGGTGTAGGTTTGAACAGGAAATTTCCTGTTGCATTGAGTTTTTGTATATAAAGGAGAGTGTTATATAATAAAGTTACTTTGTTGCTTTCATCCTGTCTTTGAGTCACAACCTTCTCTCAGCTCATCACAGGTGGCTTGCGTTTAAGAGTGCAGATCTATCGGTATGTGTTGCTCGGGTGAGGACTTTTATATTTTTCCACATCATGATAAAGGCACAGGAGATTGTTGGAAGAGGTTGTAAACAGAAAAAAAAAAAGGCAGGAACAACGAATGGGTCGCAATACACCATTTCAGCTCCCAAGACATAGAGTCATCTTTCTAATGAGATATCCTTAGTCTTAGGAGGACACAAGGAAGCTAGGTAAACCAGTTGTAGTCCTTGCAGCGGGATATCAAAGTTTCTTTAAGGGTGCGATGAAAATGTTACACAATTCTGTTAGCATCAGGGTTTTAGATGGTTGTCTGTTGTGGGATGCTTCCCAAGAGGTTTGCTGATGATGTCCACAAATGAGAGGTGTGGTACCCCTTTCAGAAGTATTATGCTCAGGGATACCAAACCTCGCTCTCCATCCTAAGAGTAAGGCAGATGAACATAAGGCTGGTATTGCAGTTTCCATGGGAATGACTTCTGGGCAACGAGTAGAGCAGTCAATGACGGCAAACAGGTAATAATGTCTTTGTGATGAGGGTAGAAACCTTACTGCGTAAACATGAGTGTAGGCAAAATGACGAGGAGGTTGAGGAAAGGTGCCCACTCCAAAATCTGCGTCAATGTACCTTTAAAGTTTGGCATGAATTACAGGTTTAGACCCAATCCGTAGCATCCTTAGTAATGCTGTGCCAAATGAACTTTGTCTGCAGCACCTCTGTAGTAAAATGGTGCAAGGGTTGTGAAAGGCCATGACTGAAATAAAACACCTGCCAGCATTCGGTGATCAATCTATTCTGAAGTGTTTTAATTCTTTTATTCTACCTTGTTTTGAGTATTGTTCTCCTGTCTGGTCTTCAGCTGCTGATTCTCATCTTAATTTGTTGGACAGAAACTTACGGTCTATTAAATTTCTTATTCCTGATCTAGATATTAATCTCTGGCACCGTCGATCAATTAGTTCATTATGCATGTTGCATAAGATTTTTCATAACTCTGACCATCCTTTACATTCAGATCTCCCTGGACAATTCTATCCTGTTCGTAATACTAGGCAGGCAGTTAATTCTAATAGCCAGGCCTTCTCCATCATAAGACTCAATACTACGCAGTACTCTAGAAGTTTTATTCCAGCTGTTACCAAGTTGTGGAATGATCTTCCTAATCGGGTTGTTGAATCAGTAGAACTTCAAAAGTTCAAAGTTGGAGCAAATGCTTTTTTGTTGACCAGACGGACATGAGTCTTTTTATAGTTTATATATGACATTTTTGTTGTTGACGTTGTTAATAGTTTATATATGATATATCTCTTTTGACATTACTTTTTTTAGAATGATTTATTGTTAATTTGTTCTCTTCAGTTATTTATTTCCTTATTTCCTTTCCTCACTGGGCTATTTTTCCCTATTGGAGCCCCTGGGCTTATAGCGTCTTGCTTTTCCAATTAGGGTTGTAGCTTGGATAGTAATAATAATAATAATAATTAGGTCTATCAGTACTGACTTCCCAGAGGAGGATGTCATTGAAGTCATTGAGAGGGACGTCTTCCATACTAAGAGATTTGCTGGATGTCCTACATTCTTTGTAATTTGGTTCTTTTTGATAGACTTCTGCTAAGGCGTTGTAATCCACTCCCAAGTGGGTGGCAGCCAGTGTGTTTCTTGACAGGGCATTCGCTAAGGAATTCATTTTCCCAGGGAAGTGCTGAAGGGAACAAATTTGCTCAGCCACAGCGTGGAGATGTCAGTGTTGACCCGAGAATCAGTTATATGATTGTCAAGCGAATGCTTGTACCAGAGGCGTGTGGTCTGGGCAAATGACAAAGAGCGTACCTTACAAGAAGCGACGATAGTGATGGACAGACAAGTACACTAGCAGCAATTCGTGGTTGAAGGTAGAATAAACGGATTCAAACTTGGAAATTTTCTGATAGAAGAAGATCAATGGTCGGGGTGAGCCGATGACCACCTGCTTGAGAACTGCCCTAATACCGACGTCACTGATATCGGTTGAGAGGTGCATGTGGCAAGGAAACAGTATGAGCGGCATTTGTTGACACACATTTTTTGTGTTGCAGAAGGGGACCTCCCATCAGATCTTTCGGCTTGGCCTTGAGGGAAGAATAGATGGGGCCAAGAGTGGCGAAATGTTGATAATAGCTGATCATCCTCAAGAATTCTTGCAGTGTTTTGACGTTCGAGAGTATTGGGACGTTTTCAACAGCTGCTACTTTAACAGGAGTGATGCGGAGCCCTAAGAACGATACTTCATTTGTTCGAAAGGTACACTTGTCGTACATTCCCTGTCAAGAAACCGTTCTGTTGTAAGCAATCGAGCACAATTCATAGATGACGGAGGTGTTCCTCTTTGAAGGAAGAGAACACAATCATGACGTCCACATAACATACACAGAAGGGAGGGACCTAAGATGCCGTTCATGAGATGTTAAAAAGAGGCCAAAAAGGAGTAATTGAAGGGTATGTACCAAACGAGGTGGTGATGACAGTCTTGGGGATGTCTCCTTAGTTGATGAGCACCTAATAATACCCCTTAAAGAGGTCTAGCATGGAGAAAACCTCTGAGGTCACGTCGACGATGTTTCATCAGGTTCTGTTTACATGTTCAGGTGCCTGTAACTCCAACATGGATGCAGAGATCTATCTTACTTTAGGACGATGTGCAAGGGTGACGGCCATGGGCTTGAGGGCTTTTGAAAAATGCTCATTTCTTCCATTTTGTCAAACGTTTCTTTAGCAGCTGCCAAACGATCCGGTCCCAGCAGTCTGAATCTGGCAAACACTGGTGGCCCCATCATCTGGATATGATGATAAATACCATTATTCCGGAAACCATGGGTGTTTGACAAAGTTCTTGACGGAAAACTTCCAGGTACGAGAGGAGGTCGACATAGTCTGTAGGTGCGCTGAAATGGAGAGCGAGGTCGGAGGGACCGGGTTGGAGAGGCATCGAGGAGCTACATCGATCAGGAGGTGGAAGTGGGACAGGGAATCAGCACCCATGATTTGTTGTTGAGAGAGAGGAAAATGTTTCGCTACGCGGGCGGCTGGCAATGGCGAGTACTGCTCCAGGAGGTATGATTTGAGGGGGCAGTACGATATTGGCGTATCTCCTTTGCTTGTGTAGCCAATCAGAGATTTCCGGGAAAGTGTCTTCGGGGATCTTCACAAGAACATAATCTGCTTTGGTACTTGACAGAGTCACACCCTTGATGCGAAACTGGACTTCAGTATACTAAAACCAGGCGAAGGCTTCTCCGCCAGCAAAGAGCTGTAGTTTCCGGGCGTAGCATTAATATCAAAGTCAGTGTTTGACAGCAGCATCATCAAACAATGAGACACAGCAGTGCTGGGGAAAGCAGGAGTGAGCTGAACCCTCTGGTAGTCACCAATGTGCAGAGGCATCAGTTTTGTATTAACTGATAAGTTGTGTGAATGTAACTGTCTATTTCAACAAACAGTGAGCTCTTATAATATTAGTTTCCGTTAATGAAGGTCGCAAGAATTAAAACAAATAGATACAAGTACATACAGGCAGAAGCAAGTTATCAGTGTAAGGGGAGAGCAAAAAAGAAAATATACAAAAAAATAAAAAAATAGAAGAGATACCGTTACAGTGTAAAAACACGTGATATGTGTTCGGTACAACACAAACCTTTCCAGGACGTTAGGTAACTTCAGTAGTAGGGATTATAATTTGAGATACTCTTCCTAATCTCGGGTTTTCAGGGAAAAAAAAATAATGCTTTCAGGGGATCCCAAGAAAATCCCGAGAAATCCTTGGATTTTACGCAAAAAAAAAAAAAGATATTACTGTAGTTAAAGAAAGAAATATTGCAAAAGACTCAAAGCACGGGATTATTTAATTAATCTTAAACCATTGGAAAAGACATTTATGCAGCATGTAATGAAAAAAGTGAAATATTCAAGTAAATTAACAAGCAGAATATTAAGACTGAATCAAAAAACATAATTTTATTGCTCTTGAAAAAAGATAATAAACTGACACACCTTTTTACAAATCAAATGAAAGTATATTATACTATCACATGATCTTGTATTATAAACCTGGTGAATGAAAAAAATATATATATCTTCACAAATAGAAAAAGGCCTAAATGCGAATAATGTTTGTCTTCAAACAACTACGAAACCTCCTCTATGGCAGTTTTATGAAAGAATAATATATATATATATATATATATATATATATATATATATATATATATATATATATATATATATATATATATATATATATATATATATATATATATATATATATATATATATATATATATATATATATATATATATTCATTATATGCGCTTATGAAAAAAATAACAAAAGCAAGAAAATAATGATTTTTTTTTCTAGCTGTAACTGCAAAGTAAAAGCTTCTTATACATTATATATGCATGAAGACAACTCCCAAGTTAAGAACATTAAACCTTAGGATAGTTATAAGTTTCGTGGTAAACAGTGTCACAGCTAAAAAAGCTCTTTTTGCTTCGACAGATGCATGTGGTATAGATTCTAATGAAGCTGTTATATTGTCCTGTTCCTTAAAAATGTTAAAAACTCTTTAGTTCTACTCTTACTAAACTTGTTTTGGGTTTCTTTTTATTGCTCCCTTTCATTTCTTACAGCTTTGATCCGGGTTGACTGACTGTGACATGCCTTCTTTTTTGGATTCTGATAAAGTAAACATTTCGTCACTGATTTATTATAAAGGCGAATTAAGGTTGATTCAGGCTGTTCCATTACGTAACATCACATTAAGTCGCGTCAAAATATTCTTGGGAAGAATCAGTTCTGTGACGGTGCCGTGATGTGTTGATAATGTGACAGTAGCAAACCATTTAGTGTGAACACGTCCATTTATTTACATGGATGAAATTTTGATGGAACAATGACTAGACGTGATGAGAAAGTGACGTAATGAATAGTGTGAATACATATAATGGTCAACGTAACGGTAACATGACGTGATGTGACGTGACTTTGCAGTGTTAATCAGCCTTAGAACAAAAGAACAATAATAGGTGATAGGTACACTTCTACGGCAAAATCTGCTAAGTACTGAAAATGTATTATTCTTCTCGTTTGCACATATCTAAAAGGAAGATGGAAAAATAAATCTCGGGAATTTTCCCAGAAAAAAAAAGAAACGGGATTCCGGAAAAATATACTTAGCCCAAATGCCATAATGATGAGACTGTCTGCTTAAAATATATTTCCAAAAAGCGAGAAATTATGGTATCAGAAATGGGTAATAAATTAGTGTCAGTGATATGAAAATTCTATAAATATAATTTATATAACTAGCACTACCTTTAAAGACAAACCTCTTGGTTGGGGTAATTACAAACGAATAGTTCTCCTGAATTACAGAGCATCCCTAAACTTCCCATTGATGCACCATTCAGTGGAGGCAAAAGGTGTTTACGTAAACGAAGCTCATCCAAGTTAAAATTATTTTCCGCAGCAAACCTACACATGTTATTTCTCAGTAGAGAGACTTACCGATGTTAATTGAGTAATGAACAAGTATTTTATATATCGACCAGATGTTCAACACTGGCATCCACAAGTAGAATGATGCATGTTGGAAAATAATGGTAGTCGTTAACATTGGGACTGCACTACTTCCCCAAAGGAAAGGCTGCTTTACTCACTATAACCGCACTTGTTTAATGGAGCACCAGCAGAAAGAAGCCCACGGTTCTTACTCACCTTCATCATAACGATAAGAGTAAAGATAAGACAAATGTTGATCTCATTCTGAAAAATAGTTATTGTTCCCAATATATTTGTCGTAATAGGTCTCTTGTGTTATATTTGTTATATGTTTGTAAATTCATAGACCGTATTTATGTATGTACAAATAGTTTCATGTATTAGTTTCAATGATAGACAAATATTTGCATATTTTAAGGAATTTTTTTTTTTTTTTTTAGTTAACTACATTCATATGCATTTAGACGACAGTTTCTGTAAGTGACAAGCATGACTTTATTTTTCAATTTTGTCTCAAAAATGTGTATTTCAACACTATAAACCAATCTCACATCTTTGTATGTAAACAATTTTGATGAAAGCTTAGAGATTCATTTTTTTTCAACAGGAAGGGTAAATCAAAAGGATGAGGCACAAAAAATTCTTAATCTTTCCAACAATGCTACTAATTAAATTTTATGTCCTGATTGGCATATTTGCATTCACGGCTTTTACAGCTGGAAGGGTTTTGCGACTGATTAATTTTTATATTTCTTTGTAAATAAGTCACTTCTAGGCAAACCTTCTCCCTGACCATTTAGATTGTTGGCCTATTGACTGTATGTTAAGGAATCTATAGGAATTATTTCTAGTTTATATAATAAACAGCTTATCAGATACTACTAAATCAATTTCAGTTGTTCAAATAAGATTTGCCTGACCATGAGGATAATTTATAAATTGAAATTCTTTTCATTAATTCATATATTTATATTAAATTTGAGGGGCTTCCTTCTAACAAAAACCTATATATATATATATATATATATATATATATATATATATATATATATATATATATATATATATATATATATATATATATATATATATATATTTGTGTGTATATATATACATAAATATATATATATATATATATATATATATATATATATATATATATATATATATATATATATATATATATATATATATATATATATATTGACCTACTTTTTCTCATCCAATTTTATGTATAAAGCTGTGCCTTCAACATGAAGTTTGAAGGGCCTATGCGAGAGAGCCACTAGGTTGTGAGGAGAGGGTAGGTGTGAATGTAACTAAACTTTATTAAACAGACATCGAGCCTAACTACCAGGACTTGCGAGCAAGAGAGTCACACATATTCAAAAAAAAATTAAACATGAGTTATCTGACATACATAGATAGGTTTATTAACAGTGCAGGGAAGAGCGAGTGGTAAGATAAAAAACTAAAATCTTTGGTGTATGAGCGAGTATGAAACACGTGCGGTACAGGCCTTTGATATTGAATGTCGGGTTACATATGCAATACCCGAGAAGTAGACATCGATTAGATTAGACTTACAGCGTGAATATATACAAAATCTGATACAATAGAGTACTATAGAGGATATGTTAAGGGATACTATGAAGAAGAGGCAATAGAGAATTGTGGAATACTATAAACAGGTAGATGTAATGAGCAAAGGAACATATTGATTATTTACATTAAACATGGTGAAGTTATACAAATTCAAAATTGACAGAAAAGAGATCTGGAAAATAAGATCCTCACTCTACCAAACAAGAAATGTACGTGGTCGTGTCTTTGTGCTCCTCTAGGCAGGCAGCAGAGGAATTCTGCTGACGTGAAAACTGAGACAAGGATTGAATATGGCAATAAGTTTTTTAAATGGAGATTTTCCAAGAGGTCCTTTCCAGAGAAGTGCTGGAGGAGAATTCCCGGATGACACATATAAAGTAGACCCTCACACTCACTGAAGGATAAATATACACAGCCACAGACATGTATGCACAAAATACTGACGGGACCGCAACTGCGCATATGTAATCATACCCACCCACTTACAAATACTGAAATTTGATTGTGTATATCTGTTGACTTCTAGAAGCAAAATCTCAGTACATTATATATATATATATATATATATATATATATATATATATATATATATATATATATATATATATATATATATATATATATATATATAACACTGAAATTTCATAAAATTTGTCCTGTTTATATTTGCCATATCACTCACGCATGCAGAGGGGAGTAATTTGCCTGTGATGTTCCTTGACATATTCGTACTATTAATGAAAATCGCAAGTTTATGAAAACTATTTTCAAGTGAATACATTAAAAGTTTGTTTTTGAATGCAGTGTTGCTTTTAGTTTGCATTATATCATGTTGAGATCACAGCCATTTCGCCTGGATCTCCCAGAAAGCGAACAACATTTCATATTCAAATGGTTATTAGGAATTAAGCTGATAAGAAGGCAAATGCTCTTTTCCACATGATTCTTTTTTTTTTTTTTTTTTTTGCTATTTTGGATATGTTTGTGATATGTAAAGCATGTATCCAAAGAATTTTCTTTAGAGATTTCATTGCTATTCATATTCCCAACGGGAGATTTCATGTTTTTGAATCAGTAAAAATTCTGAACGAGGTAAGTGACTTCGTAGAAAAGATACATTTTAAGAATTAAATGCATTAAACTAAACGTAAATATTTTTTTTAATACAATGTAACCATTAAGTAAATATTAATCACGAAATAAAATGACCCAACTGATACTTCTCTTATTTCTCTCAGTGAATATGTTTTTTTTTATGATTTTCTTTTGTCCTTGTAAAGTATAAATATTTCATATACCGATATTCAAACTTCCAATATTCTACGACAAACTTTTTAATAAGGAAAATTACTTGTGAAGGCATGGAGAGAGAGAGAGAGAGAGAGAGAGAGAGAGAGAGAGAGAGAGAGAGAGAGAGAGAGAGAGAGAGAGAGAGAGAGAATTTGTATAGTTATGAAAGAAACATTTGTATGCTTTTATTAATGAGAATGAATAACAGGACGTAATGCCTACTTCTAGAAAAACCCAAAATGTAATTAGGGTCCGGAACCCGTCCAATGAGTTAGCCTATTTGTCACTAAAGTGTTAACACCCTCTTGGCCAGGAAAACATTCGACTCACGCGAACCAATTTATACATGTGACGCTGGCAAAGCAACTGACGGGTTTGCCGGGACACAATTTTTTACTTTCACGAATAGAATGCAGTGAGGGGCAGGACTTCCTGATCAACGAGAACAGAAAATAGATATGACTGGTAGCGGCTACATTAAAATTGAGTACAGAAACTGAATTCATATTGAACTAAAGTTTGACAATAACAACAACAACAACAACAACAACAATAATAATAATAATAATAATAATAATAATAATAATAATAATAATAATAATAATATACACAAATGCAACAATGAGATGTTGTCTAGAATAATAATAGCGATGATAAAATCAACTGAGTAATAATAATAATAACCACTAAAACCTTTATCTCTCTTGCTAATTACTGCTCTCTGATTCGCAGTGAGGAGGAGGAAGAAGCCTGTAGGTAAAGAACTGTTGTTGTTCCTTCTTAATTTTGCTTATTTCTGGAGCTATAGCTGCAGTTTCTCTGAGAAGATTTTATGATGTTTCGGTGAATATGTGCCCTTAGTGCGTAAGTAGGCCTATATAGGTTACGTGACAGTGAAGTTATAAACCTTGAAAACTTCGTTAATTGTTCTTAACATGAGTTGTGGTCCCTCCCCCTAGCTTTGCCTAGGTGGGCAGTCTACGCTAGACTGTGGCGACGGTGCTACCATCTATTGAGTCTTTCAGTGACTAGTTTCAGTGTAACACTATGGCGTCATACTGAACGCCGTTTAGGAAAAAGGACTCCTTTCAAGGGGCTGCAATTTACTGTATACCCTACTATGGATGTTGTTAGTGGAATGTTATTCACAAAACATGAAATTGATTCATAACTCGATTATTGGAGTTAAATTTATAAATAAGAACAGAGTAATAGTTAAAGTAGTATCAAATGTGTTCAATGATCTCATGGAAAATTACGAAGGCAAGGAAGTATGTTCAGACAAGTTGGGAAATGTAAAGAATGTTGATCTTAGTATTTCTATCACGTGTGTTTCTATAAGGAATTCTCCTATCAGACTCTCTGATGAAAAACTGATCGTGGTTTATCGAAATATGGCAAAGTAGAAAGAATCAGAAAAAAAAACAGATATGCTAATAGACCCTTCAATGTGTTATTGACGGGAGTCAAGACCGCCAGCATGAGACTTTAAAAAAGAAAGTGTTCCTTCATTAATTACATATTTCGATTTACCTTAACTATAATGTATAGTGGGTAGCCACGGACATGCTTTTGGTGTGGTGAAAAAAGGTCACATAGCTAAAGACTGAAGATTTAAGGCATAAGTTTAAAGAAGGAGAGTTCCCTCACCTACCTACGGAAGGAAATAATGAGACCAGGATAAAAGCAAATGAGTTGCACAAAGGCAATGTACAAAAGCCAATAGTCGAAGAATGCGGGATAACCAAAGGTATCAACCTAAAGATATAGTGACCGGAGGAATGGACAGGGATGAAGAACCTAATTTAATGGAAGAACAGGTACTAAATTGGACAACAGAAGAAATTGTTAAGGATAATTCACAAAATGCATCCGAGAAAGCAAAGGATGAGGGCGCCTCGATAAAACTTGGGAAAGGGTCAACCAAATGGAATGCTGGAAGTGAGCTAGGGAAGAAGCGAAGGAGGAATTTGTCTCAGGACAACCGTTAGACTGCTTAAGGGAAGAAAATTTTTATGGAAAACTGGAGAAAAGGGTAAAGAATGGTGGGCCAAATTATGGGGACGAAAGGGATCGTTATGAGGACTGTCTTGATTACGAGTAGGATGATAATGGTGAAGGGAGGCCAGAAATTAGGGTTTACAACCAATAGGGGTCAGTGAATTGCGTACGTCAAAAACAAAGGTCGAGATTCATAAGGAGGTAGGGTAGGCTCCACTTTGTAGAGCTGATTTTTGCCAAATTTTGATTTTTTTTCTTTGCTAAAAGTCTTCCTTTGGCCTAGCAGAATGCCATGATATGTGTAGAATTCGTCTCCAGCCTCTATAACGCCCCCCATGATCGTTAACGCCCCCCTACTTGTATAACATATATCATTGCATGTTGGGCGAAGTGCCATATGTTCATAGTAAAAATTCTTATATTCTACAGCTCAAAAATTGTAACTTTAGTAGTAGTATTGATTATAAATATATTTCTGTAAATAATAATTGTAATAGGTATAATATATATCATTGCATGTTGGGCGAAGTGCCATATGTTCATAGTAAAAATAAGAATTATCGGTTTCATTGTATATTATTACATCTCAATGTATCCTAGTATTCCAACTACTTTTTCTTATAGGAAAAATTACGCTCCCTTCGAAAATAACACTCGTTCCCGTCGCAAATGAATAGTTACAGAAATATATATACATCTATATCCGCCGATAATGGGGGACCCCCAGTGGGAACTCGGGGTTTTGGGTGGGGAAATCATACTGGGGAATCGATATATAACCGTAATTCAGTCCTTTTCTTCTCTATACATTTCTTTCTGGTATTTATTATAACCGTAGGAAAAGTCAAATCAGTATACCTGGATATATTTGGGAGGAGTCGTTTCAAAGGTTATTTCTTGTAGTAATACAGTAACCAGTGCTGCCAACGCCTGATGTAGATTAAATGTTAGCATTCCATACCTGATGTAGATCAAATGTTAGCGTTTCATGCTAACATTAGCACCCATTTGTTCGTTTGTTCGTTCGCCCCACTTTCCGTCCTTCGTTTCTCTCCATTATTACTTTTTTTATTACCGTATTATTTTCTCATTTTATATTCCCATTCAATATAATTTATCATACATTCCATTTTACCTTCCTATATTGGGTTTATTTGTTTTGTTATTTCCTTTCCCATTTGTACATACGTTCGTTTCATCAGTTTCCGATCTGCGCATATATCCCCCCCCCCCTGCGCAGGAGTTTCCACTCCCCCTTTTACTCTTTTTATTAGTGTTATTTTCTCATTTTTTATTCCCATTCAATATTATTTATCATTCATTCCATTTTACCTTCCTATATTGGTTTTATTTGTTGGGTTATTTCTTTATCCCTTCCCGGTTTCACATAAATACTTACCCTGGACTAGTTTTTTTATCCAGTTAATTCTCGGTATGATCTCCTCATTTTATATTCCCATTCACTATTATTTAACGTTCATTCCATTTTATCTTCCTATATTGTTTGTATTTATTTTTGTTGGTTAGTTCCTTTTCTCTCCTCTATGTCTTATAAAACTTTTCTTTCGTCTAGTTTCCGTATTTAGTTCATTCATGTTTTCTCTTTTGTTCGTTGTTTTTCCCTTAACCAATCATCACTCTAGGCCTATTCAAATATCTCCCTACCCCCCCCCCTCCTTCCTTTATCTCTGTATGCGCTGTTTTCCGACCCATTGTTCCCCTGCCTTTCCCCTTTTAACCTTTGCCCTAGTTACCCGTCCTTCGTTACTAGTGCGTTTTTTTTCGCGTATTTTGAGATGGAACATATTATAGAAACTTGTACCGGTTGCAGCATTCCGTATCTAAAAGCAGAGGCTCAATTCCATGGTGATTTTGGTGATAATTCAGGTTATGTTGACCATTTTCTTAATCCCAGTCATAGAAGTTAATCCGTCAGTCTCTTCCTTCCGAGTCCAGCAAGTTTCGACGTTTCCTTCATAAAACTAAGTCATTCCTCAATAGTCATTATTCGTGTTTTGTGACCGGGGTACTTCTAGGCAAGGTTAGGTGGGTTTGTTAGGTTCTGTGGCCTTTCTGTACTTTTTATATATTTCGTACCACTTATATGGAGAAATTATTGAATATATCTGAGGAGATATTTAGCAGTTCTAGCTCTAGTAATGACATCGTGTCGTTGGTAGTTCTGTGTACCATTCGTCTCCGTTGGTAGTACTGTGTATCAAGGTAAGTCATTCCCCCATTCTTATTATATATGTTTTGTGACCGGGGTACTTCTAGGCAAGGTTAGGTGGGTTTGTTAGGTTCTGTGGCCTTTTGGTACTCTTTATTTATTGTGTAATAGTTTTATGGAAGTATTATTTAGTTTACGTATGGAAAAATTTATTTCTACCTCTAGTAATGACATCGTGCCGTTGGTAACACTGTGTACCATTCGTCATCGTTGGTAGTTCTGTCAACCATTGGTAACGTTGCTAATGTTATCGTCCCCTACATCTGTTGTTTATATATTTTAACTCAGTATATATGTCCACAGTGTTAATATTTATATGGTTTATTTGTATTGTATTTCATTGTGTGATTTCGTACAGGAAATATATGATTTCCTATAGTAGATATCGTGATTTAACTGGTTTTCTCATTCATTTCATCCGTAATAACATCAACCAATTCGTCAACTTATAACTAACCGAATTGGTTGATCTGTTTGTTTGCGATTGAAATGGTCACCAAAATCGGTTAAATCTCGTTATTTGCTATAGGAAATCATATATTTCTTGTGCGTAGTCACACGATGTAATAATATACAAAATTACCGAATTATCATTAGTAATTGTGTAATTTTTATAGTCTACCTCTCAAAAATTGGTTGAAGTCGTTTTCTAATATTAGTTTCATCAAAGAAAACAACTTTTGGGGTGACTATGGGATTATTTCCCATTTGCTTAAGTGCTCAGAAAAAAATAGCTTTTCCTCGGGTTTAGTTTTTTTTTTTCGGGAAAGGGGTGTATATGTTTGATTGTCCTGCGTTTATGCCTTAAATAATGTAATTTTTAGATGTTTCAGACTACCAAGTGACATAATAACTACAAACTACCAGAAGGTTTTGTCCCTGAAACAAGATTTGAGTTTTTGGTGAATATTTATTTCTAACTATTCGCTCAATCATCAGTTGTTGCTCGTTTTTTCTCGATATATGCTTATTTACTGTTTGATTTTGATAACTCTTTGTGTGCATGTTCCAGGTGGATATACCAACATACCATCAGACCGAATTTCTATTCAAGACAGTAGTTTCTCACCGATCACCAAATAACCTTTAGTACAATGGACACTGAATTTCAAATTTTTTTTCATAAAATCATATATTTTCCCTGTAGGATAATAAAACTCACAGAGGATATGCGTTATTATAGTGCTAATAATGCCGTAAAATTTTATTTGCCTGTCTTGATTAGTGTATTTTTGGCAAATATTTTTACGATCGGCACCCCTACAAAGTGGTAAAGGTGAAGGCAGAGAGATAAATAGAATTTGAGGAAATATGCTATGAGATGCCAGCGCCCCAAACGGAGCTTTGCAGTACTGATATGGTAATAGAAACCTGGTGTACAAAAACAAACTCTAGAAATAAAATTAAGATAATGGTGAAGAAAAACAGGTGGCAAAACATGGAAAGGATGAACCAGAATTTATCATCAGATGATAAAACAGGAAAGTGTACCAAGAAGCTTAGCAATGTAATCTAGTATTGTATACGTCTTTTACTTAATATGGTCTGGTCGATCTTTGGGTCTATTGATAGGCAACCAAACTTGATTGCTTATATAGAGAACAAAATGTCAAAAACAAAGTTCATATTGAGTAAAGTTTATCCAAATAAATTGGACAAACATTTTACCAAAGAATATGTACATAATCCTTTTGTAAAATAAAGTTACTTCATATCACGTAAGGCATACATACTTTTTTATTAGCAAGAGTTGTAATTTGTTATCAATTTTATTGTATATATTAATGTACTTGAAACCATTTTATTGATCCTATTATAAATTTTACAAATAAAAAACGAAAAATTAAATGAAAAACCTGCAGTGTTTAGGAAAAGTTCACTTTTGAAGAAAATCTATTTCAAAAAGTTACAGGTATAAGAATAAAAAAGTAAAACAGATCTATAAATTAACCTGTTATGTATTTCATGTATGAATTTTATTTGTCTGTGGAAATAGTAGTTTGATATTGTTTGTATTTTTCGATAAAAGATAAAACAAAGAAAAAATTACTACAATTGTTGACACATTGAGAGAGAGAGAGAGAGAGAGAGAGAGAGAGAGAGAGAGAGAGAGAGAGAGAGAGAGAGAGAGAGAGAGAGATAGAGAGTCCTATTGCAAGATTATTTTTTCTCGAATCCCCTCCTTTGAGAGGGGATTCTGACAAAAATCT
>NC_090747.1:40483786-40488786 GCF_036898095.1 Palaemon carinicauda | reverse complement strand
TTGCATAAACAAGAAAATTTGTGTAAAGAAAGTCGGCTGAATAACTTTGTTGATATGGACAAGATGTGCAAAAATAAGATCTGCAGGAGCAATATTTTACGACCTCAGCGGTGTTGATCGGGGAAGTCTTGTGCTTGGTTTGCAGCATAAAGTCTCGGTTTCTGAGGCACTATATTTTATCAGAGCTAAAATCTTCATTGTTTCAGTTTATTGCATTGAAATAAAAGGAAGGGCTCTGTAGCTATGCTTTGCCAGTTGTAGCTATATACAGTCTGCGACACTAATGATAAATCTTCTGTCCATACATCTCTCTCTCTCTCTCTCTCTCTCTCTCTCTCTCTCTCTCTCTCTCTCTCTCTCTCTCTCTCTCCTTCTCTCTCTCTCTCTCTCACACACACCGAGCTTTGGGCTTCAATATCTTTTCTGTTTTACCATCAACTATATGACTTAATGATCACCTAAAGGATTAAATTTACATACACATTTACTTTTCTTTTTCATCTTCTTAGAGTACTCATTAATTCCTGCTAATCCAAGCGTTAGATATTTAAACCGGGAAATAATGTATAAAACCTAACATAGCTATTATAAAAAACCTCAAAATTTTTAACACCTCAATGTAATGATACTTGAGAGATTTTTTTTTTTTTTTTTTATGTTCCATGAAATGGAAAAGCAATCACAGATTCCAGACCTCTGGCAATGAATATTGCCAACATTTATCTAGATTTTAAGGATATCGTCTCAAATTTTCATGTACTGATTATAGAGTAGATGGTAAAAAGTGCAATGTTGAACCGGAATCGTGATCTTAATCCGTATCACCTTCAGAATTTCATGGTTCCTTCCGATACATGATATCTATCCATTGGTCAAATTTGATGAAAATCCAATCTGTCAATTTCTTTGGACGTAATCTTTAAAATTGTTGAAAATTTACATCCTGCTCCTGAATTTAGATCCAGTACCGAATGATTTCCAAAATTTACTGATTACCTCTGTTGTGGAAATTTCTTCAATATCCGTAATTTTGGTTTGGCGTATTCTTTAAAATTATGAAAAATTGAAATCCAGATCCGGATCATCTATGAAATTTTAGTTGGTCTTCCATGACCTGTGGTGAATATGTCATCAAATTCCGTTGAGTAGTTTTGACGTAAATCTGTCCACAGACGCATAGACAAAAAAATAGATAAACCGACTTGAAAATATAATCTTGGCGGAGGTAGTATTCTGTCCTTGCTAATGAGAGCCTTCAGTTCTTCAATAGCGTTTCTTATAATGATGGCGTAAAGAGATACATGTCAATCATCACTTATTTATCTTCCTAAGAGTTTGTAGGTGAAACATTTTAGCGAAGTTAACTTACTTTTAAACCCATAAAATTATTTCATCTTAAGAATGCCGATATTTTATTTGAACCCAACATCATAGCATTCATGCTTTCGAAATTACTACTTAAGGGAAAAGATTTGATTATTGTCTCGAGAAACTTATTTAATTTGAATAATATGGAATGGAGACCTGAGCTTATTTAATTAGGGGAAGAAAATTTCTTTTACTGAATCACCAAGCAATGAACAAAATTTCGTGTCAATAACATTGATTAAAGCAAAATGCAATTATTGCTAATAAACATAAAACTATATTATATTACATAGTGTAGACAAGGTAAGCTACTCTATAACTATCTTTTTGCATCTAAATGACCCATCATGTTTGAGACGGTGTAAAAGGAAGATTTATATTCACTGCCGATTGAATGTATCATTGCTTCATCCTGAAAGAACACACTTATGGAGTTGAAAAAAAAAAATCTTCTTTGTAATGGGAAAACTTTTTCATAATAAAATCAAAGAATATTCTATTACCTTGGCGCCTATAAGGCACCTTACATTTGCCCGTAGACTTGTAAAACAAGTATTAGGGATACTGGATCTAGAGAAAAAGGATATAAATTTGATTTACTGAAGAAAATACAATGAGATTCCATGTTATTATATTTTTCAAATTTATAACATAATTATCAATATCAATAAGAAGAAACAGATATCACTTCAGGAAACCTTTGTCTTTATTATGGAAAGTTAATATTAATGAAACTACCAGTTTACATCACCAGGCAAGATTTCAAGATGAGAATGTCTAATTTGGAAAAGACTGAAAAAAAAAAAATACTTGAAATCTAGAAATAAGAGGCTTTTTTTATATGTTTATTTTTTTTTTTTTTTTTTTTTTTTTTACATATTGGAAGCTTATATCAAGAACCAGGAAAAGAAGTATCTTATGGCTATTTTTAATCTTTTATGATGGCTTCCGACATTTTTTTTTCATTAAAGACACTTCTACTAACAGAAAACAAATCGATACAATGGATTGTCAATAGTCTGAACAAAGTAAACAAAGAATTTAAGTATTACGACAAAGGCTTCCTAAAATAAATTCCTGACTTTGAAATAAAACTAATACTTTCTTGTACACCCTTTTTCTTCCGTTGTTTTTGACTAAAGTAGTCCATACATATCACGGAAAAGCTTTTATATACTTGACTTGACTTGATGTGATTTCTCAGCAACCAAAACGGAAGTGATATTGCTAATTTTCTTTGCCTTCTCTTGCATCTCTTGCAGCATAATATTCAGATATGTAAAGATTGGAGAGAATATTGTCTGTATACATTTTAGGGAAATCATAAATCCATTAATCTTCGGTGAGATAATTTCCTTGTTTTACATAAGCCCTTGGTTATAAATCATTGATAATACAAATCGATTGAAATTTTCTCTTCCCAGAATCTTCTTGAAGGTTCACCATGTTTACTGAGGCTAATTTTAGAGATAGGAAGATGGATTTTGGCTATCACTGGCTGGTGTTGAACCAGAGAGAAAAGTCAAGTCGGAAACAGACTAAAAAGTTAAGCCATAAATCACATCCTTAGTAGCTCTCTATTCATAAGTTGACATTCATCGGAATAGATTTCTATCCGAGTTTCTGAAGTTAATGTTATTATCATCATTATTATTATCATTTTTATTATCATTGACACAAATCGTTGATAAAATACTCCAAGAATTATATTTATCTATGCATACTCAATTAAGTGTAATGCATACCACTATATATAATATATATATATATATATAGTATATATATATATATATATATATATATATATATATATATATATATATATATATATATATATATAGTATATATATATATATATAAATATATATATATATATATATATATATATATATATATATATTATATAAAATTCTCTTCATTAGAGGAGATAGATCCATTTCCTTCAATAGACAAAGATATTCATTCGATAAAAGATATTTAATTGTAATCTAATAACCAAATAGCGGCGTTTCTCTTGTAATTCTGCTCAAACATACCGCCAGAGAAGGGAAATTCAATCACATTTCTCCGTGAA
This sequence comes from Palaemon carinicauda, assembly GCF_036898095.1. Taxonomy (NCBI): domain Eukaryota; kingdom Metazoa; phylum Arthropoda; class Malacostraca; order Decapoda; family Palaemonidae; genus Palaemon; species Palaemon carinicauda. The sequence continues at coordinate 40,485,344 of NC_090747.1, read as the reverse complement.
TGAATTTTATAGCATGAATTTCTCAAATTTAAAAACCCCTACAGTATTTAAGTGTTTCCCAAAATTTCACTGAAACAATATAAAAGAGAATACTGGACTCTGTAAAAGCTCCATTTACAGTCGTATTACTAAATTTACTATGAAGGTTGATATTGACCTTCAATCGTACCCAAACATTTGATTATCACTTAATGATAAGTAAGAGAATACGGAGCATAAGAGAAACTCATTTTCTTTCTTATTACACAGAAATGAGTGTTTTAATCCAGTTTTCTTTATATTCCTTAAATGTTTACTGGACTTCCGTGGATAACTAGAGTGTTGTATGGATCTGATCCACACCACCTGTCTGGTTTCTTCTATTTTGTAACTAATATCTTCTCAAATTCCAACCCGCCATTATGCTGTATTTATACCTACCAATTCTATTTCTCCTTTAACTGTAATTATGTTCAATACTTCCTCCTATTTCCCTTTACTCATCTATTTCTTGATAGTTTTTAATGACAAGCTTATTTCTTAACATGAATATTAAACAAAATATACACTCACCATCTTAGACCCTGGGTAATTTGTATGTATTTTGGTAAATACATCACAGAAATCTCTCCGCCAGTAAACTGATGGACATTGGTCTTATTGATATATCAGTAAAATTACCCCATCAATAATTGTCTCACAAGTGATTTAATTTTATCGAATTGCTAAAAAACGAATCCTTTAAATCCGTGTGAGCCAACTACTGTCCTTAGTGCCATTTGATTGTTTTTTGACCCACGAACCCGTTTATTACATATTTACGTTTACCCTGTATAAGAAATAGTAATATTTATAGTATAGATACAACTTCATTTAAGCTCTTCTCCTCCTCTCCTCTCTCTCTCTCTCTCTCTCTCTCGTCCTCTCTCTCTCTCTCTCTCTCTCTCTCTCTCTCTCGTTTATTGCTGTTATAATAGAGTACCATTGGTACATGTATTAAAACCATTGTTTATCAAAATATCGCGCATTAGCAGTTTAATTAATTTTAGCAATGGAATATTAAAGCATGTCGTTATAAAAACAAACCTCTGCCAAGAAGTTTTCAATGACCCTGTTTCCTTATAACTGAAAGGCATAATGAAGCAATTTAAAAATGACACTGGGCTTTAGATGCGCGTATAGATATAAGTGACATCGCATATGAGACTAGTTGTATATAATGTAACTCATATTACAAACTCGAGTAGGGTCAGACAAAATCCAGCTACCAGTTTTCCATGTTTTTTTTTTTCTTTTTTTTTTTTCAAAAGTATAGACAAAGTCACGACGAGAAGACAAGGTTACCCATGAAAAATGGACAATATCTAAATGTATATAATATAGTTTATAATACATTATCTATCATCAAAAACTAAACACATTCACACAATAATTTCAAAGATTTCCAATAATTTACAAAGTAACATTTCTGATATACAATTTTTTTTTAATATCATTTTCATATCTAAGATAAGCTATCTGGTTATATTAATAAGTGTACATTTTTTTTTTCGATCACAAAATGAAACAGATGATAAGA
>NC_090747.1:40463786-40468786 GCF_036898095.1 Palaemon carinicauda | reverse complement strand
ACCTACTTCGTGACCTTTGAATACGTCGTTTACCTGGACCTATACGCGCTGCCATACCCGATGTCGATAGTTTACCCATAAAGGACTTGATGACCAAAGCCGACGCCCTTATGGACAGCCACTTCAAGACCTCCATCAACGCCTCCACCCCTGACGAAGAGGATGCCTATTCAACGTCAACCGAAGCTAATACGAATGCCGTAGGACATACACGCCTACCCCGTGACATGCCGAAGCGGCGACAAAGCCACCGACCACCCACCAATCGCTCACGCCCCAACAAACTATTTCTACAGCCACTTACTGCCTCCCATGCGCCGCAGTTTTGCTACTACCACTTCAGATTCGGGGCAACTGCGAAGAAATGTGCCGAGGATTGTCAGTGGCCAAAAAACCTGTAAATAGGCCATCGCTCGTGGCGGTGGCCTCCCATGTTTCTAATCTTTTCTTTTTACATGATGCAGGAACGGGCGTGCGATTTTTGGTAGACACGGGTGCTTGTCGTTCTCTTTTGCCAAGGAAACTCTTCAAGAAACAACGTAGTCTGTCTTCATCTGCCAACGTCCGCTTGATAGCTGCCAACGGATCTGTGATACCTACCTACATTTATGAGAACCTCACATTATCGTTCGGAAACGGTAAATTCAATTGGAAGTTTCTTGTTGCTGACGTCACAATGCCAATCCTGGGTGCGGATTTCCTCTCTCATTTCCACCTTCTGGTCGATGTCGCCCACCGACGATTGGTCAACGCAGACTCATACTTGTCGACACCTCTTCAACCCGTCCCCTCTAACCTTGCGCTCCACATCAGCGCACCCACGGATGACTATGCACATCTCCTCATGTCGTACCTGGAAGTTTTCCGTCCAGAACTTCGACAAAACGCCCACGGTTCCTGCCAAGCACGGTATTTATCACCACATCAAGACGACGGAACCCCAGTTTTCGCAAAATTCAGACGTCTGGCAACGGAACGATTGGCAGCTGCCAAACAGACGTTCGCCAAAATGGAGGAAATGGGCCTTTGCCAAAAGGCCTCCAGCCCTTGGTCGTCACCCTTACACATCGTTCTGAAGAAAGACGGCTCCCTCCGTCCGTGCGGGGATTACAGGCGCCTGAACATGCAAACAGAACCGGATCACTACCCCCTCCCAAACATTGCGGACGTGACCTCCTACCTGTACAAAGCAAAGGTTTTCTCTACGCTTGATCTATTGAAGGGGTATTATCAGGTGCCTATGAATCCAGAATACATCCCCAAGACTGCCATCACCACTCCGTTTGGTACATACACCTTCAATTGCTCCTGTTTTGGCCTTCGTAATGCTGGGGCCACGTTTCAACGTCTCATGGATGGCATCTTAGGGGACCTCCCTTTCTGTGTATGTTATGTGGACGACATACTTGTGTTCTCCTCCTCAAAAGAGGAACACCTCCGTCACCTGCGCATCATGCTCGACCGCCTGCAACAAAACGGCCTTGTAGCCCGGTACGACAAGTTTACCTTTGGCGCCAACGAAGTGTCGTTCTTAGGGCACTGCATCACTCCTGAAGGCGTCCATCCCCTCCCTGAGAAGGTAGCAGCCGTTCAGAACTTCCCTGCGCCCTCGACCGGCAAAGCTCTGCAGGAGTTCTTGGGCATGATCAACTATTATCACCGTTTTCTGCCAGCCATTGCTGCCACTCTTGCTCCCCTCTACGCCTCCCTCAAGGGCAAACCAGAGGACCTGAAGTGGGGTCCTCTTTAAGAAGCAGCCTTCTGCAATGCAAAGAAGGCCCTATCAACTGCTGCGGCTCTCAATTTTCCTATCCCACATGCCGCATTCCTTCTCTCCACCGATGCCAGCGACGTAGCTATTGGTGCAGTACTCGAGCAGGTGGTCAACGGCTCGCCCCGCCCATTGGCCTTCTCAATTGGGGACATCATTAGCGAATCTCCTGGGCATCACCCTACATCAGACAACGGCCTAACCCCCGCTGCCAATGGAATGGGTGAACGTATTCATCGCACCCTCAAATCAGCTTTGATATCCCGCTGCAAGGATTGCAACTAGTTTACTCAGCTTCCATGGGTCCTCCCGGGACTAAGGACCACTCCTAAAGATGCCCTCGACGTCTCGGCAGCTGAAATGGTGTATGGCGACCAGTTGGTCGTCCCGGCCGAATTTTTTCCTTCTACAAACCCCTCTGATGATCTCCAGCACATACGTCACGTCGTGGGAAAATTTACTCCATGCCGCCAGACTTACAAGCCCCCAGCGAAGCATCATATACCAACAGACTTGCATTCTGCAATGCACGTCTTCCTGCGCAACGACACTACCAAGCCACCGCTAGCGCCCATTTACACGGGCCCTTTCCTTGTGATCCGACACAGTCCGAAAGCATTCCTACTAAACATTCGTGGCAAAGAAGACTAGGGTCTCCATTGATCGTCTAAAACCTGTTTATCTACTGCCAGATGACCCGCCTACAGTTCGCCTCTCTAGAGCAGGGCGCCCTATTTAACATGTACAGTATGTCATTTTTAGGGGGGGAGCCATGTACCAACCGTCTGTCACACGATCGTACATAAATTATTTTATATATATATCATGCTTGTAGCTGCGCTCTTCCTTCGCACTAAAAAGAACCAGAATAGACATGTCTGCGTGTCGCCTATGTAACATTGTCATTTCTCGAACATGTTTTTGCCTGTTGCCTTGAGGTTTTGTATATAAAGGAGAGTGTTTTTTAATAAAGTACTCAGTTGATTGCATCCTGCCTTTGAGTCATAACCTTTCTCTCGGCAGTCACACCAGGGCCCTAACAGGGAAAATAGCCCAGTAAGGAAAGGAAACAAGGAAAAATAAAATATTTTAAGAACAGCAACAAAATTTAAATAAATAATTTCTAAATGAACTATCAAAACGTAACAAAGCAAGTGGAAAAGAAATATGATAGAATAGATTGCCCGAGTGTACCCTTAAAAAAGAGAAGTCTACCCCAACACAGTGGAAGACGATGGTACTGAGGCTATGGCACTACCTAGGAATAGAGAACAATGATTTCATTTTGCAGTGTTCTTCTCGACGAGATGTTTACCATAGCTAATGGTTCTCTTCTACCCTTACCAAGAGGAAATTAGCCAGTGAACTGTTACAGTACAGAACGTCACAGTGGTTGACAAGACAACGAAAAAGTAGCGATAAGGTGAGAGAATATATATAAAAGTAGCATGATTTACGAATTGATCTAAGAAGGCTATGGAATCGCGGTTTAGGAGTATTTTAGTACCAATAACCATATGAACACTTATTTAAAAATTAATCTGAAGAAGGAATGAGGTTTACTATTATTATTTATATGCTGCTTGCAACTGTGGCGAGAAATCCCCCAATAATCCTCAAACTAATATTTTATTTTCTCGGTTAGAGAGATATTGTTGCAATAGGTCCGAAGAAAAATAAAAGATACTTCTATGAAGAAATTAATCTAAAAAGCTCTCTGAATTAGAATCTGGCTAGAAATATAATATATATATGGGTTTATATGGTTTAGAACATATTTTTATTGCAAAAGTAACCATTTATTTCTGTGTAAATTAACCTGAATAAAAAACAATAAAATTTCTTTTCTATTGTGGAGGGTCGTTATTTATAATTCCTCAAAATGACATTCAGAAAGTACATAATGGATAAAAATGCACATACATATTCAATTCATTAAGATAATATTCTATATTCAATTCATTAAGATAATATTCTTTATTTTAAGTCATACAGAATCGAACAATTAAAAGTACGACTGATAAAAACTACCAAAGTTGTTAACGGAACTAAATGTGGTCCGCCTGAAGTAATATTGGCTTGGTAATGGAATATCTGAATTAGAAGGGTAAGGGAATCCATCCTCATCTGGGCCATTTATTTTTGGAGGGGGTAACTAGAAGGAGAAAGTGTATCCTCAATGAGAAAATGGTATAAGAACAAAAATCTTTAAACAAATCGGATGTAATGGAAGATATTGAACCCTCGCTCTATTCACAGTAAATAGGAATTTGAACGAAAAAGGAAATAGTTAAATACATCTAACTACCAAAGCACTGGATAATACTACTTTGATTAATATTATACAAATGATTAAGAATATAATGTTGTTCATGATAATTTATTTCACGAAATATTCAAAGGGGTATTTTTTGTATATATAATTTATTACTTTGACATAAAAGAAAATAGTTTGAGGTATAATAGCATAAAATGAAAGCGTTCTTCAACTACCTTTAATGTAATGTTGGTCTCATTGGTGTAGTTTTATAAAAGCCACAATATTGATCTTTACTTCCTGTTTAGATTATAACTCTTATTATTAGTTGCTTTCAACTCTGTTCATATTGTTTGAAAACATGGAACACGAAATAAAAGTATCATTGTCATAACCTCAATTATTATTATTATTATTATTATTATTATTATTATTATTATTATTATTATTATTATTAATAATAACAATAATGTGTTTATACATACACACACACACACACACACACACACACACACACACACACACACACACACATATATATATATATATATATATATATATATATATATATATATATATATATATATATATATATATATATATATATATATATATATATATATATATATATATATATATTCTTTATAAATACATTTTACTTTACATGAACATTACATAATATGAAAACAAGCTTTGGTTCTTCTCTAAATTACAACAATCTTGTTGCATTCAAGGATACACAATCAATAAAGATGGGTAAAATGGAAATTCATCAAGATTACTCACCCTTTCAGTTAAGTAGCATAAGCCACTTGAACATTTCTTATCAGAGTGATATGTACTTCATTTGATACAGTTGTTTTTGTGAGAAGGTTTTAGTAATTGCTACCTCCCTCCTCTCTTTTTCCTTTGGGAATGTCTGAGGAAAATAAATCTTTAATGTTATTAAAGAAGAATTTTCTCCTCAATTCT
>NC_090747.1:40448786-40451286 GCF_036898095.1 Palaemon carinicauda | reverse complement strand
AGTTTTTGCAGACACGGTTTCGCCTGATGAGACATGGGTTCGAATCTATTCCCAGCCAGAAGCTTATACCATAAAGGAATTGCAGTGGATATTTATCTCAAATATAGAATTTGGTTTTAAATGCCTTTGTATTTGATATTTACATTGTTGAAATAACGAGTGTTGCAAACTCGCAATTCAGCTATCATGGTGGAGATAGGTTTATTTTAAGTCTATGAACAGATTCCGGAATTAGACAGGAATTTATAGGGGGTCTTGTCATAAAGTTATATGTCTCTTGATTGCTTGGTTGGTAGAGTCCTTGTAGGCATGGTTTTAGGCTGAATAGGAAGGGGTTCGAATCTCTGCCCGGCCAGAAGATATTACCATAAAATGAATTCCAGTGGATATATAATCCCAAGATAAAATTCGGTATTAAATGCCATTGTGGTTGATATTCATATATATATATATATATATATATATATATATATATATATATATATATATATATATATATATTATATATATATATGCATACATACAGTATTTATATATATATATATATATATATATATATATTATATATATATATATATATATATATATATATATATATATATATATATATATATATATATACAGTATATATGAACATATATCACAAGCACACGTGATTTTAATTAATGTAAATATCACCCACGGAATGCATTTATTACCGAATTCTATCTTGGAATACATATCCACTTGGAATTCATTTTATGGTAATAGCTTCTGGCCGGGTGGTGATTCGAACCACCACCTGTACGGCTAGGAACCATGCTGGCAGAGACCCTACCGACTCATAATATATATATATATATATATATATATATATATATATATATATATATATATATATATATATATATATATATATATATATATATATACAGTATATATCCATACATATACCAAAGGCACTTCCCCCAATTCTGGGGGGTAGCCGACACCAACAATGAAACAAAACAAAAAGAGGACCTCTACTCTCTATGTTCCTTCAGCCCAATCAGGGACTCAACCGAGTTCAGCTGGTACTGCTAGGGTGCCACAGCCCAACCTCCTACATTTCCACCACAGATGAAGCTTCATAATGCTGACTCCCCTACTGCTGCTACCTCTGCGGTCATCTAAGGCAAAGGAAGAAGCAGCAGGGCCTACTGGAACTGCGTCACAATCGCTCGCCATTCATTCTTATTTTTAGCAAGCTCTCTTGCCTCTCTCACATCTATCCTCCTATCAACCAGAACTTTCTTCACACCATCCATCCACCCAAACCTTGGCCTTCCTCTTGTACTTCTCCCATCAACTCTTGCATTCATCACCTTCTTTAGCAGACAACCATTTTCCATTTTCTCAACATGGCTAAACCACCTCAACACATTCATATCCACTGTAGCCGCTAACTCATTTCTTACACCCGTTCTTTCCCTCACCACTTCGTTCCTAACTCTATCTACTCGAGATACACCGTCCATACTCCTTAGACACTTCATCTCAAACACATTCAATTTCTGTCTCTACATCACTTTCATTCCCCACAACTCCGATCCATACATCACAGTTGGTACAATCACTTTTTCATATAGAACTCTCTTTACATTCATGCCCAACCCTCTATTTTTTACTACTCCCTTAACTGCCCCCAACACTTTGTAACCTTCATTCACTCTCTGACGTACATCTGCTTCCACTCCACTATTTGCTGCAACAACACACCCCAAGTACTTAAACTGATTCAACTCCTCAAGTAACTCTCCATTCAACATGACATTCAACCTTGCACCACCTTCCCTTCTCATACATCTCATAACCTTACTCTTACCCACATTAACTCTCAACTTCCTTCTCTCACACACCCTTCCAAATTCTGTCACTAGTCGGTCAAGCTTCTCTTCTGTGTCTGCTACCAGTACAGTATCATCCGCAAACAACAACTGATTTACCTCCCATTCATGGTCATTCTCGCCTTCCAGTTTTAATCCTCGTCCAAGAACTCGAGCATTCACCTCTCTCACCACTCCATCAACATACAAGTTAAACAACCACGGCGACATCACACATCCCTGTCTCAGCCCCACTCTCACCGGAAAACAATCACTCACTTCATTTCCTATTCTAACACATGCTTTACTACCTTTGTAGAAACTTTTCACTGCTTGCAACATCCTTCCACCAACTCCATATAACCTCATGACATTCCAAGTTGCTTCCCTATCAACTCTATCATATGCTTTCTCCAGATTCATGAACGCAACATACATCTCCTTACCTTTTGCTAAATATTTCTCGCATATCTGCCTAACTGTAAAATCTGATTCAAACAACCCCTACCTCTTCTAAAACCACTCTGTATTTCCAAGATTGCATTCTCTGTTTTATCCTTAATCCTATTAATCATTACTCTACCATACACTTTTCCAACTACATTCAACAAACTAATACCTCTTGAATTATAACACTCATGCACATCTCCCTTACC
>NC_090747.1:40431286-40438786 GCF_036898095.1 Palaemon carinicauda | reverse complement strand
TTTGCATTTTTTTCCTTAGTCATGTTACCGTAAGGAATTGGCAAGTAGTGTCGCAAAACTTATATTTTTATAGTGTTGGAAAGTGTTACTAGATGATCTGGCTACCCATGCCTATCTTTTTTTTAGCCAGATATGGCGTATATATAGGTAGGTGTTCGATTTTCCTGTGATTGCCATTTTTTCGTTTTTTCCCATTTCTTTCAAAATTACTACGTACTAAGGAACTATCATAGAGTAATGATTCATTTAGATGTTTATTTGTCAGAAAATGTGCCTTGATGGTTTGCCTAGCATGTGGCTGAAATTTTTTTTTCTGAAATGCGTATAATAAAATATTGGCCATTTTTCCGCGAGTGCCCCTTTTTATTTGTTTTGCATTTTTTTTCTTAGTCATGTTACCGTAAGGAATTGGCAAGAAGTGTGGCAAAACTTATATTTCTATAGTGTTGGAAAGTATTTCTAGATGATCTGGCTACCCATGCCTATCTTTTTTTTTGAGCCAGATATGGCGTATATATAGGTATGTGTTCGATTTTCCTGTGATTGCCATTTTTTCGTTTTTTCCCATTTCTTTCAAAATTACTACGTACTAAGGAACTATCACAGAGTAATGATTCATTTAGATGTTTATTTGTCAGAAAATGTGCCTTGATGGTTTGCCTAGCACGTGGCTGAAATTTTTTTTTCTGAAATGCGTATAATGAAATATTGGCCATTTTTCCGCGAGTGCCCCTTTTTATTTGTTTTGCATTTTTTTTCTTAGTCATGTTACCGTAAGGAATTGGCAAGAAGTGTGGCAAAACTTATATTTCTATAGTGTTGGAAAGTATTTCTAGATGATCTGGCTACCCATGCCTATCTTTTTTTTTGAGCCAGATATGGCGTATATAGGCTATAGGTATGTGTTCGATTTTCCTGTGATTGCCATTTTTTCGTTTTTTCCCATTTCTTTCAAAATTACTACGTACTAAGGAACTATCACAGAGTAATGATTCATTTATATGTTTTTTTGTCGGAAAATGGGCCTTGATGGTTTACCTAGCACGTGGCTGAAATTTTTTTTTTCTGAAATGCCGTATATTAAAATGGCCATTTTTCCGCGAGTGCCCCTTTTTATTTGTTTTGCATTTCTTTGCTTAGTCATGTTACCGTAAGTAATTGACAAGTAGTGTCGCAAAACTTATAATTTTATAGTGTTGGAAAGTGTTTCTAGATGATCTGGCTACCCATGCCTATCTTTTTATTTAGCCAGATATGGCGTATATACAGGTATGTGTTCGATTTTCCTGTGATTGCCATTTTTTTCGTTTTTTCCCATTTCTTTCAAAATTACTACGTACTAAGGAACTATCACAGAGTAATGATTCATTTAGATGTTTATTTGTCGGAAAATGTGCCTTGATGGTTTGCCTAGCACGTGGCTGAATTTTTTTTTTTCTAAAATGCCGTATATTAGAATGTTAGCCATTTTTCCGCGAGTGCCCCTTTTTATTTGTTTTGCATATTTTTGCTTAGTCATGTTACTGTAAGGAATTGGCAAGTAGTGTCGCAAAACTTATATTTTTATAGTGTTGGAAAGTGTTTCAAGATGATCTGGCTACCCATGCCTATCTTTTTTTTAGCCAGATATGGCGTATATATAGGTATATGTTCGATTTTCCTGTGATTGCCATTTTTTCATTTTTTCCCATTTCTTTCAAAATTACTACTTACTAAGGAACTATCACAGAGTAATGATTCATTTAGATGTTTATTTGTCGGAAAATGTGCCTTGATGGTTTGCCTAGTACGTGGCTGAAATTTTTTTTTTCTGAAATGCCGTATATTAGAATGTTGGCCATTTTTCTGCGAGTGCCCCTTTTTATTTGTTTTGCATTTTTTTGCTTAGTCATGTTACCGTAAGGAATTGGCAAGTATTGTCGCAAAACTTGTATTTTTATAGTTTTGGAAAGTGTTTCTAGATGATCTGGCTACCCATGCCTATCTTTATTTTTAGCCAGATATGGCGTATATATAGGTATGTGTTCGATTTTCCTGCGATTGCCACTTTTTCGTTTTTTCCCATTTCTTTCAAAATTACTACGTACTAAGGAACTATCATAGAGTAATGATTCATCTAGATGTTTATTTATCGGAAAATTTTGTTTACTTCTTTTTTGATTGAATATCATCAAATTTTTTTAGCTAAAATATTTTATTGTTTTTACATTTTTTTCGATTTTATTTCCCTTCAAAAAAAATTTTTTGGATCAGAATTTTAATTTTATAGTCGTAAAATAATCGACAATTATACAGCAACCCACCATACAATTTTTATGCATATCCAAGAATAATTAGATTAGTAAATAACACCTTGAAATTGATATACCCTTCCTACATTTCAAGTGGCAGTTTAGGGAGTCTGAGTCAGTGTGGTTGGCAGCCATTTTGTGGACATATCCGAAGCGTAAGTGGCCCTATCTATATATATTCCTGTTCCCTATAGAATTTGTGATATTTTGGTATATTTCCACCTGCATAAATATCATATTATATATTAAATATATGTATTTTTTTACGAAATATCTAAGTACTCAAAAAATTACCTTTAGATATGGCCCCTGATATAAATGTAATTTACAAAATAATGAAGATTTTTTTTACATATTTCTATTTTAGGATAACACATGTTTATTCCCTAAAAAAATTAGCCACTTCCTATTTCATTTGGGTACCCAAAAATATTCATGAAATTTGGACAAATTTTTTTGGCCAAAAAAAGTTACCCTTTTTTTCTCATTTCAGATCTTCACCTCCATGGGTTTGACTTCATCCAAAATACATCAAGATGTGTCCTAAACTTTCAAGAATCAATTCCTAAAAGGATTTGTGTATATATGTATAAACTTTTTTTTATGAATTTTTATGTAAGGTCTTTTTTTTCTACTTAATTTTTTAAAATATTTATAATAAATAGTTTTTCTGCAGATGAGTAGTATTTATCTTTACAGTTGTTTTAAGCGTTCATTGAAGTTTTTTTTGGCAAAAGAAAAAAGGAGGTTACTGCAAAAACTGATTTTTCAAGATTTTTTTGGTGTCGGGGTCGCGCGCGTCCAAGTATACCCTTAAAGGGGTGTCCGAGGAGCGTACCTATCCAGGGTAAAGTCTTTAATGACCGTATTTGTTTCCTTGTCTGGGGAAATCAATACGTGTCCTGTCAATCTGGATATTACTGGATTTGAGTGATTCGTCATAAAAGTTGGAAATGGTGATAGCTTGTAAGATTGCCAGGCATCGGAAGAATCAAAGGGAATTATAATCATAATCCTGTGATTTTCAACGCTTACTGTAATTAGGCTGTAATAAAATTCTAACCTACGTGCGTCTAACAATGGAACATAACGTAATTTCTCCCGTCCATTCTCCACAATTAACGTTCAGTCTTTTATCGGCAACAAATGCGGTGATAGTACACCTTTAGTCGCTAACGTGATAGCTTCCACATAGTCTTTTGATTTCTCAATGAAATGTGCAATTCTATTATGTATATGATCTATTTTTTAATCATAATACATTAACGTTGCCAACAAATCTTGTACTTCCATAATCTTACTGATATTACTAGAATGTTCGTTCACCAAACTCATAATTTGATTGATTGAAGCTAACTGATTCCTTAGTTCTGACAAAATCAATTCATTTTCTTGAGTAAAAAACTCAATTTTCTTATTTTGATTACTAATCTTAAGACGATTGGAAATCCCTAAGCCTAAACTTGCAATAGAACTAAAGATGTTTAGTGCAGCAAAAATAAGCGGGTTACGTTTTTCAAGGTTATCGTGTCTTACTGTCCACATCAAAAGGTCACGAGCCAAAGATTCTGCCTCGTAAGTCTTATTTGCAAGTCGTCAGATAGCATCTCTGCAACTTTTAGTGTCGATGCAAGCGAACTCTCTGTATTAAAAGGAAAGTGTCTTCTATGCATTTCATTTGATGAAACAGCAAACCTTGAAATGGCGCTCTTTAAGCTAGTGACGTCATTCTCTAGGAGAAAAATTGCCTGCATGCGTACTTCAACAACTATATTACTTGATGAAATAAAAACGTCTTCTTGTCTTTCTACTATAGTGCCATATTTAAAATCTATACTTTTAGTTTTGGAACTCTTCCCACACGAGAAAAATGTCTGAGCGAACAATATCACTCCTAACAATAAAAACTTCATCTTGGAAACCTGTAACAAAGAAAAATATATGTAATTTCTCCTGTATTAAGAAGAAAAAACTTTTAACATATAAGGTTCACAAAAATAAAAAAAAAATAAAAATTTTTCCCTCACTTCTTTCCCTCTTATTTTAATTTCTTATGTGAGCTAATGGTACGATTCTCTCATCAGTGCGTTGGGATACGTTTTGAACTCTAAACCTATTGGCCGTTAATGTTTCCAAAATGCTAAATGGGCCTTCAACCTTAGGTGTTAGTTTATAATTGGGTCCTTTACGTACATTTACCTGTATGTATACATTATCACCCAGGGTATATGTTATAGTTGGCTTCGCTATTTTATCATGATTCCTTTTCATTATGATTTGTGATTCTTCTGAATTCTTTCGAAGGATATCAAAACGACTTTTGCTTGCATTTATACATTCTTTTAAAGGATTTGATAAATTAGTTGTAGGCGTTAATACATGGAAAGGCGTTCTAACTGGGTACCATACAATGCCTCATGCGGTGACATTTTAATTGATATATGATATGAATGATTCAGAGTACTCAGTACCGCAGGTATTGCAATATTCCAGTTGGGGTCTGATCCCCCTAATGTTACTCTTAATATATTTAAAACCTTCCTAATCGCTCTTTCAACTAGGCCATTCGACTCTGGGTGATAGATCATAGTATTGATTCTCTTCATGATAAGGAATTCACACAATGAGGTAAGGAAATGATTATTAAATTCTCCACCTGAGTCTGAAATTATCATGTGTGGAATTCCATGTTTACAAATGTAACACTCGTAAAACTTACTAGCGCATTAAATCGCAGTTTTAGTTTTGAGCGCTATTAGTTCTGTATATCGAGTCAAAGCATCTACAATTACTAAGAGGTGCTTATTTCCTCTGTCTGACTCGTAAAATCCTGTTAATGAATCTAGATGTATCCTTTCAAAGGGTTGATTGGGCACGTGATAAGCCCCTAGGCTGACAGGTGTTTTCGTGTGCCCTTTGTTTTCCTGACAAGTGCGACAATCAGCTATGTATTTTTTTTTTTATACTTGTAAGCATTGTATGCCAATAAAACAATAATTTGGCTTTCTATAACATTAATGAGAACAACGGGTGTCCATGCAATGGGTTTGCATGCAACCAATTTAGGACAGTGGATATAAGTATGATTGGTTCCACTACCTGGTCGTTAGTCACATGTGGTGTATTGCGAGTTTTCCTTGTCACGGATCTACACAGAATATTGTCTTTGATTATATAATTCTGCTGTGTATACTTTATATATTCCTTTTCCTAACGATTGCCTTCCAAAGCATTTATAATTTTTTCTAATATCTGATCTTTTCTTTGCTCAGTCTGTAATAATTCAGCACTCCAGCCCAGATCTTCTTTTTCAGATATAGTTTTAACAATAGGCATGGATGTTGATATATCTATTAATTCAGCTAAAGGCTCCGTACAAGATGACACGGGGTTGCGTGATAATGCATCAGCAATGATATTTGCTTTCCCTAGTAAATACCCGATTCTCGCGCCAAAGTCTTGAATGATCAAATGCCACTGAGTTCATTTGGGGCTGTGACTGAAGCCTTTAAAGAAGTCGGTTAGTGGTTTATGATCAGTAAGAACCTTAATGAGATAACCGTATATTATGAACTTGAAATGCACTAGTGAATTAACAATAGCTATCCCTTCCTTGTTTATTACTGCATACTTACTTTTGGAAGTTCTCAGTTTTTGAGAATAAAAAGCTATCGGGAAAATTTTTTTCATATTGCTGAAGCAATACCCCACCTACTCCTAAGTCTGAGGCGTCTGTTGCTATGAAGAATTCCTTACCAAAGTCAGGAAATTTTAAGATAGAAAAACTACACAGTTCATCTTTCAAGGTATTAAACGCCTGTTGATGCTGCTCAGACCATATGAAATCTACGCCCTTCTTCGTAAGATCAGTTAAGGGAGCGGCTATTATTGAATAATTGCGTATAAAACGCCTGTGATATCCACTACACCCCAGAAATTGCTGTATTCCCTTGACATTAGTAGCTATCGGAAAGTTACGGATAGCCGACTATATCATGGACTACTTTAAGACCTTGGCTTGACACCGTAAAACCCAAATAGACTAATTATGTTCTGAAAAATTCACAGTTACTAATCTTTACCCTTAAGTTATGTTGACTTAGTCTCTGTAGTACTAGTTCTAATTTACGTAGATGTTCTTCTAAGGTATTGGAAAAGATTACAAGGTCGTCCATATAGGCATGCAATATATCCCCTAGCAAGTCTCCAAACACTATGTTAATCATTCTTGTAAATGTTATGGGAGCACAAAGTAAACCAAAAGGCATCTGTAAAAATTCATAATGTCCCCTGGCTGTGCTGAAGGCTGTATATGGGATACTATTTTCTTCTAATGATATCTGGTGAAAGCCTTTAAGTAAGTCCAAACTGGTAAAATATTTATTCTGACCTAACAAAGATAAAATATCGTCAGTACATGGCACTGGGAATCGATCAGTGATCGTCTCCTCATTTAGGCGACGGAAATCTACACAGATACGCCATGTTCGATCTTTTTTCGGTACAACTATTAATGGAAAATTATAAGGGCTGTTCGATTTCCTAATGACTCCTTTTTCTAGCATTTTACCTACTTCATCATTTATCTCATTCTGGAATTTTATAGGGAGTCTGTACGAAGGTACATAGATAATTTTCTGCTTGTCCTTTAACCTTATTTGATGTTCAATCACATCTGTTTTTCCTAAGGATCCATCCGTAGTGGAAAAAATATCATGATACTCAGTTAAAAGTCCAAAAATTTTCTGCTGAATTTCTTCGTCTTGAATGTCTTTATTGATTTTATTTTTAATAGATTGCAAAAGGGATTCATCCGCAACTGATTGAGTGTGATTGATTTCAGCAACGGTAAGAATACGATGTTTATAAACTTCTACATCCGGGATATGTTGATTTTTGTGAATTACTGAAGTGGTATTTAAATGATTACAAACTTCAATATTACTTTGTTGATGTGAGCCTACTGTATAAATAGCTTGTGTGATGGACAATTCGTTAGTTTTCAAAGTGGCGGAAAGGATTAATATTTCAGATCCCGGTAACGTTTTCTTTATTTGCACTATTAAATTCGAAGGTACGTTCGGCTCGATAGATTACGTGCAAGATGATATTATGGGTAAACGAGAATTCTGTTGGGTTGCCTATATTATTTCTTTATTACTGGGAAAAGTTATTGGTTCTTCAACGTACGTCACTGTTTTATTTGTCG
>NC_090747.1:40418786-40426286 GCF_036898095.1 Palaemon carinicauda | reverse complement strand
CTTACATTTCAGAACTTATATCTAATATAGACATATATAGTGCCAAAGATGTTATGTACATATTATGAAATAAAATTATAATGAAATATTATAAAATATTTGTAACCACCAGTGAATGTTAGCTTAGGTCTAAATTATATATTGACAGTAACATAATTAATCTCCGGTACTTTCAGTTTCACAACAAGTAGTTAAAGTTCTTAGAGAGAGAGAGAGAGAGAGAGAGAGAGAGAGAGAGAGAGAGAGAGAGAGAGAGAGAGATTTAATATAAACCCTGATCAACCTTCCTCCTTTTATATTTTTTTTCTAAAGTATTTCCTTTCAGTTTTTCTGTTCATCGATCTATTCGAGGATTATCTTTCTGTGATTGGGGAGGATTGGATACCGATCCTGTATGAGGTTGATTGCATCGGTTTTCCCGTTGAGGTAGAGATATCTTAATTGCTCTGTATCGAGACCTCGATGAGAGGTAATTGGTCCAATCAAAACTGAACTGGGGTGCAGATGTCTGACTAGATTTTCTGGACGTTGCTATGATGGAATTTTCACATTTTATGAAAATATCCGTGATCGTACAGTATAAGAACAATTAAATAATAAAAATATTTCCATTATATATATATATATATATATATATATATATATATATATATATATATATATATATATATATATATATATATATATAAAGTACAAACATGTTGCTTTTCCAACTAGTGTTGGAGATGGTCAAGAACCGCCCTAGGGCGGAGACGATTATTCATGGGGGGTAGCTGCCTCTGGCTTGCCAGGGTGCTTAGTGGTATTAAGGCATCAGGTTCTCGCTGGAGATAATCTATGTTTTGGCCTCCGACACTGTTAGTCCTGTTATGGTCGTGATTCCTTGAACTATTGTTGGAGATGGGCCGTATACACGTTGGCAATAAGGTCCCCTCTTGCGTGGTGTTGAGGTCAGGTCTTTCTTGCCGTATGAAAAAGGCTTCCATTATACTGAGGAGACTGCTGTCAGGGTCATGGCCAACGATGGTGACATGCTTTACTATATGCCCCCTTGTTATCTTGTGGTTATGTTTTTAGATCTAATGCATTTTTGTGTCACACTGTTGCACCTGGCAAGATAGTCTTGTAGATACATGCATCGTTGTCATCCCGATGTATGTGCCAGGGCAACCCTGGTCTGGGCATTTATATCGGTATATTACATTTGTCTTTGTTAAATCATCTTGCATGGCACGGGCAGGGTTATTTTTCATTATCAAGTCTCGTGTTTTTGCAGATTGGTAATAAATTATGAGGTTAATATCAGTATCCTTTTCTGTGGCAAAACCGATGTTTTTTAATATATTTATTATGGTCTTTTCGTGATGCTCTTCCAATATGTGATCTACACAATAATAACTCATATTTCCCCAACAAATTTGCAAACTACAGGGTTTTTTCCCATCAACTATCCATTATTAACCCTTATACATAGCAAAATATCCAGTTCTCAGCATTCCAGTATAAACCAAACAATCTTCAGAAGCTAAATTTGAAATATCCATTTGGAATATTTATTTGGAATACAACCCATATAATGTGGACTCACGCACAGTTTGTAAGCAAAGTTATTTATAATGAAGAAACAGCTGTAGCCTACTTACGTGAAAAGAGTTTATTGGATGATTCTGAAGTTGTTGTCATTAATTGTGATAAGTGCGGAAGTGTTATGAAAAATAAAAGACGTAAAGTGAAAGGAAGTTTTGTACCTGTAATGAGATGTCCAGTGAAAGGATGTCAAACTTTTAAAAGTTCTCATAGAGGAAACAGTTTTTTTTTTTTTTTTTTTTTCATTACTCTGATTTAAATAATAAGACGAATTGCAAAGATTCCTTATGCCATATTCTGGATATTGTGTATTTTTTTGGTTTGTGAAACCTCTATCAAATATGCTGAAGTTATCACTGGACGATCTCATTCCACACTAGTTAACTGGCATAACATGTGTCGTGAAGTTTGTACTAACATAGTTCAACAAAAATGTCAGATGGTCGGGAGTACTGCAGAGCCTATACAGATAGATTAAGGTAGATTTGCTGGCAGGAGAAAATATAACGTTGGGAGACTACTTCAAGGAAATCTTGACCCAGAATCAACAGACAGTGAAGCAGAAATTGAAAATAATCGGAATCACGGCAACAGGATAGACGGCCCTTGGGTGTTCGGTCTAAAGAAGGGTCTTGACTGTCGTTATTTTTATGTTGATCGTCGAGACAGAAATACACTTCTACCAATAATAATTCGTGAATGTGCACAAGGATCAGTAATACATTCAGACGAGTTGCCGGCTTATATCAACTTGAATTCTTATGGATTTGTACACTCCACTGTTAACCATCAGTGGCATTACGTCGACCCAAACACTGGAACGCATACCCAATCAATAAAAAGATCGTGGTTAGATGCAAAAATAAAAATTTTGCGAACGATGAGAGGTACCGCTAAACATATGCTTCAATCATATATGGATGAATACTGTTATAGAATAACGAGAAAAGAATCTGTAGATTTATATTCTGACTTTTTAAAAGATATTAGAGAGGTCTATCGTTAAATGTCTTGATTTTTACCTTTTCCCATTTTTGCTATCGTTAAATGTCTATTATTTTCTTTTTAAATTTTTCATTAAATATATTCAATAATAAATTCTTTTCATTTTTATTTTGTCTACTTTTTTTCCTAGTAGATCACATGCCATGAACAGTAGATCAATAGTAGATCACAAACCTTCGGTAGATCACATATTGTAAGAGCACCCTTTTCGTCTTCCTGGCATTTTGAGCTCATAAGGCCTTAATAGTAAAGATTTATTATTGCTGGGGTTTGGAAATTATCATTACATTTGTTCTTGTACCATATGTCCATCTCTTTCTTAAGGTGACGGTTAATGTCCTTATTTGTGAAGCCATTAATCACTAGAACTTTAGTAGTGCTGTCGAGTTCTTCACGGGTGTCTTTCCACGAAGAACAATAATAGATGGCTCTCCGAACAAAAGCCTTAATGGTGGCTGTTTTGTACCGTCTTGGGCACTCGCTGTCATCATTCAGACACAGGTCAAGATTCATTAGTTTCACATACATAGAGGTATTGAAACTGGTTTTAGTTGTCTCTTTAAGGACATCAAGGATGGGGAACCTATAATCGTTTCCAGAGGCCGGGTAATAGTGTTTTTCCCAAATATCTAACAAACCGGCTTATGAATTTCCATGAAACTACAGCAATGAATGTTTCAAACATTGGCCTAATTTTTGGTGGTACAATGAATTGACAGATGTGCTTAATTAACCCATTTACTCCTAGAAAAAAGAGGAACTTCTTCCCTTCCTTCAGAGCGTTTCGAAGAAGTGTTACTTAATCACGTAACTGTGACGTGACGCAGAGGTTCCCTCAACCCTCCTTCGGTGTTTATACCTACGGCTATCCTAGTACTCCTACTTCTTGCCTTCTTTCCTTCATTCCCATTGTTATTAGGCTACCGAGTAAATCCCTGTTATGAAAGACTGTGTATTGCACATATAAAATGAGCTGGAAGAGCAATAATAGGTTTTATGGTGGTAGAGAATGATTAGATGTTGAACACAAATTATCAAACATAATAGAAGAGGTTTAAAACAGGGGTGTGGAATCGCACTGAGAGATATTCTACTTAGACTCCTACACATTTTAGATATGCGACTAAAAAATAAAATGAAATAAAAAAATAAAATAAAAACATTAGTAGAAATAGAAAACATTTTTTTTCCTTGAGAGAGATGATGAGTAAAATGTATGTGTCCATTTTTTTTATATAAATAAATCTATGGTTTCCAGCAATTAGTGATAATATTATTTTGGAAAAGCAAAGATAATGAATACTTTGATACGAGTATATCAGCTTGGCATGTAGACAATGTCAATGGATTTCTCAAAGTAAGGTTGATTGGTTCATTAATTGAAGTCTGGTATAATTCCAGTGACAAAGTCGCAATGATATTTGTCACATACCTTTTAAGTAACAAAAATAGGTACTGGTACTTATAACGTAAATAAATATATAAAACTATAGGTTGAAATATAATAAATCTTATGTATGTATGAACACACACACACACACACACACACACACACACATATATATATATATATATATATATATATATATATATATATATATATATATATATATAATTTAAAAATTTATCAAATGGCCGATATCAATGCCCTTATATGAAACATCTTTTAGAAGTCTACCTTCTAAGGAATTCAAGCTACTCTCTCTGGTGAAATTCATATGATAAATTATATCAAACAATGCTCTCTGTCATTTTCTTCCTGGCAATTGATGTATCGAGTAACCTGTGTTGTTTGGAAGAATGAGTCCTACGGCTTAACCTAAAGAAAACTATATTTCTATTGCTTTACCAACACTCGCTTGAAGTGCGAAGTGTAGGGTTAGCATGGCTTCTTTCGTCTCCTGTCATAAGTCTCATTCTTGATCTTCAATGTAAGTGAGTGGGTAAGATATAAAACGTTGGTCTTGTGTTTAGGTAAAGTCTAAAGTCACGAATCACATTACCAGGTATGTTGAACTTTTACTGACAAAGAATTTCGTATTGCTTAGGGTAGGTCATATGACAATTATCTATGGAATTAAACAAGCTTTTAACAATTCGGGGGATGGGAGGTACAGGGGAAGGAACGTTATAACAACGTCACTGAGGGACGTTATCACTTTTGTGAATGTGTGGGTGGCTAAGACTGGCTTCAGCCTCATTTTCTTAAGTAAAAAAGTTAATGAAACGTAATTGGCAATGCACAGTAATTCCCAAAATTAGGCCATTGTATGAAGCGATCCCTGCTTTGATATCATTGGAAATCCATCAGTTATTTTAGGAGTTATTTAAAAAAAAAAAAAAAAAAAAAAAAAAAAACACTATTACACGGCCTCTGGAAACGATATTAGGTATCTTGAACTTTTATTTTACTTGCTTAAAGAACAAATTTGATCACAGCATACGCGAACAGACGTATTCTTTCACCAGACACCAAATATGTCTCATTTCGAAGGATAATGAGACATATGTATATATTCTTTTTACTCTATTATAAAAAGGTTCAGGAACACGCTTCACACAGACCGATACTCTTCAGACGAGTACTTTGTTCTTGTGATCGCTCTAGTGGTACAGCCCTGAGGAACTCATACATTGTTGGTCTGTCAATAAGCTGAATTGTTAGATTTTGTGGAAATCTCCACTGTGATGGAAATCTAATCTCATCATCAGACTCACAACACGTCACTCATCAGACTCAACACATGTCACCTATAACAGAGTTCAGTGTTCCAGCAAAATAATTTATGACAGTCATAATTCCCTTAACGAGGTCATTAATATTAATGTATAAAACACATACATCTACTTATTTTTCATACAAGTTGTGTGTATGTGTGTGTATGTCTTTCTTTGGTGGATTGTATTTGCAAGTGACTTTATTTTACTGATTTTTTTTATTTATAAATCTCTAAGAAGACAAGAGATACACCTATTTCAAAATCTACTGCGGAATATATTTTTCTACAGTTAGTGTAAAAAGTCCAATAATCACATTAGAAGGTAAATATTTGATATAAAAGATAATATTTTGAAGATTTTTGTAAAAAAATTTATCACCGACATTAATATATTAGAACTGGTAAAATTGACGATTAGGAGAAGTTGAATATTTTATTACAACATTTATTTCTCTCTCTCTCTCTCTCTCTCTCTCTCTCTCTCTCTCTCTCTCTCTCTCTCTCTCTCTCTCTCTCTCTCTCTTCGTTTAAAGAGCAATCTAATTGACAGCATACAAGATCAAAAGGTTAATGAGGATGTAACGGCAAACAAAGAAAAATTCAAAAAAATGAAATAAGAAACGTGTGTATTGTGACACCTGGATTTACATTTATAAACTTTTATCTTATGATATGAATCAATTGGACATTTGACAGTCGGAACAAAGAATAGAACTCAGGATGCAAAATGTCGAAACGCCTGAAGATTTATTAACAATAGATATTTTTTCTTTTTTTAGCACAAAGCATACAATAAGATATCCCCTGGTCGCAAACGGGAGAGAAGTGTGAAAGTTAATACATTTCTTGTCTAAATCATTGCCTATTCCATGTCAAAATATCAAGACTGCTCCCATTGTATTTTAGCCCTAAGAATGAAGGAGTATAAATAAACATTATTGGAATCTCACACAGCATTGTTTCTATACCAATATTGATTTGATGTTAATCTCTTTCTCTATCAGACATCTAATATACTAGGTGTCATTAGCATGAGTCAATTGAAGATCAGATGTATTTAAATTCCCTGAATAAAAAGACAGAAAATAAAAATTTTGTTTATATATAACAATGTATTATTTCTTTTTATATAATAAATGATTTTTCCTTATACTACTTCCTACAAAATATAAGAAAAGTATAAAATTGTAAGGACACATAAAAAACTGCTAATACAAATTCACATCATACATGACTACATATAATATGCATACATCTCCATCTTTATCTCTTTTTGTCTATATATATATATATATATATATATATATATATATATATATATATATATATATATATATATATATATATATATATATATATATATATATATATATATACACACGCATATATATATATATATATATATATATATATATATATATATATATATATATATATATATATATATGTATTCAAATAAGCCATATATATTTTAGATATATTAATGTCTGGATTCTCTTAACGACCTCGGGATCAGAGCCCCAGGCGAAATCACACAAAGACAAGAGCTTGGCTTCGACCGGGAATCGAACCCTGGTCGGCAAGCTTATATAGACAGTGACTAACCTATTTGGCCAAATGGGTTAGTCACTGTCTATATAAGCTTGCCGACCAGGGTTCGATTCCCGGCCGGAGCCAAGCTCTTGTCTTTGTGTGATTTCGCCTGGGGCTCTGATCCCGAGGTCGTTAAGAGAATTCAGACATTAATATATCTAAAATATATATGGCTTATTTGAATATGAAAAACACGTAAAAAAATGTGCAAAATTTATCATATATATGTATATGTATATATATATAAATATATATATATATATATATATATATATATATATATATATATATATATATATATATATATATATATATATATATTTACAGTATATATATATGTATATATATATATATATATATATATATATATATATATATATATATATATATATATATATATATATATATATATACTGTAGATATATATATATATATATATATATATATATATATATATATATATATATATATATATATATTTACAGTATATATATATATATATATATATATATATATATATATATATATATATATTTACAGTATATATATATATATATATATATATATATATATATATATATATATATATATATAT
>NC_090747.1:40403786-40413786 GCF_036898095.1 Palaemon carinicauda | reverse complement strand
CTGGACCAAGCAAAGTATCTTTGCATATAAAGCATAATTATCATAAGATAGTTTGAGTTATGGTCCAAGTATTATGATAACAGGAATAATTTCTTTTTAATAGAAATAGCAATATTATAAAAAAAAAAAAAATTGTGCCCGCACACTTTTTAGTCATTGAAGAAGTATGTAACTAAAATTACCTAAAAATATAACTGATCCAAATATTCAATCTATTCCAGGTGTTAATATTACATGCATTAAAATATCATATTTCGCAATTTCAAATAATACAATTCAAAATGTAATAGCCATTGAGGATCTAAATATAATAGCGCATTTTGAAAATACAAATAACAGATAAATTTCTTCTTTGTTGAAATGATATTCACACCAATGAATATAAAAAATTAGAACAGTAAATAATTCTTGTATACGTTTTCGGGTTAAAGTAAAAATAAATGTTGAATTGTAAGAATATATAGTTTTATTGAAATTATAAAAATATTTGTTAGAAAATAACATTTGATTATTGCACTACAAGCACAGAGCTTTAAATATATAATGGTGATATCATATTTTCAATTAAAAGTATTACACAAAAAACGTACATGCAAAGCATTTACACTGTCGTAAACAGCTTTCATTAAACAGTTGCATAATTTACTGTCTCCACTTCTCACCTCTGGTGAATGGTTTTAAACTCCATCCAATATATATGTGAATCATTCTTGTATATACAATAAATATTTATTTTTCCATTGACGTACTATTTTACTATTGTTATAGATTTTTGTCACTAATAAAACTATAATGTACTCCATTCACAAGTAATGAAAACCTTACCCTGAGCCAGCACCTGTTGCAATCAATTTGTTTTTCTTTCTGTTTTAAGTAGAGTTTTTCGTTGGACCGCCATTGATATTATGTATGATTCTGAATGTATATTTTCTTCTATCAAGAATTCATTACCCAAGTATGTGCCTCTAGTATTGTGTGCGGCACATTTTATATAATTTTACAAATGAAGTATATCGGGATATTATTCTTAGCCAACTTCTCCCACCCAACCCCTGGAAAAAAAAGAAGAAAAAAAATAAATAAAAAAAAAATGAAAAACATATGATTATGTTTCATTCTTCTTGGAATAGTGAATTACTGATATGTAAATACTTGAACATTAATAATTCATGTTATCACCACATGTAAAATGAACTTAACACACTAAAAAAAAAGCTTGCCAACTAATTTAAATTTGCTAATATCTTTTGTTTTGAAGTTTGAATTAGTTTCGAACTGTAGGAAACTCTCAGAAATTATTGCAAGTTTTCAGTTTCTAGAGTAGATTTTCTTTTGTGTGACCTGAAGCTTCCTATAAAACACCATATGTACATTTTCCAATTAATTCGGTCCCTTAATAAACCATTTTTTTATGTCAAATATCCCGATATCAAGATATATTTCTCATAAAATTTGGTTATATTTAAACTAAAATAAAAAAAATTTCAGAAATAATTTATTCCTTTAAATCATATGAGTAAAAATTTTATCCAACTTCAATTAGTAAATCATAATTGCCAAATACATATACCAATAATTGTTCTTTACCCTTTTTACGTCAAAATTAAATATCCTTTTTATCTGGACACTATGCATTAAAAAGTTCAACAAAGGGACCTAAAAACCTAAAAAGGAAGTTATCTAAATCATTTGGTACCATAAACATCAAAGGTCATACACACGAGTATCATGAAATATGTACTTACTTTCCTGTACTGAAATTACCTGTCGATAGACTAACTATATTTTTCATGTAAACCACAAAAAACACCATTTGCTATCAAACAAAACTATCCAGTAAAGTGATTTATTAATCATAATACATTAATATTTAGAAGCATAATCACGAAGGTTTAATATTAATTATCTCACTCAAGAGGTCATCTTCAGAACACTGGCCAATACAGTGGGACGCTGATAATATATTAATTTATGTCTGGAATAGTAACCAAAAAGTGAAAATTCTCCAGTGAAATACTTGCTGACTCAGAAATAAGTTCACCTTCCTACAATCCCAATCATACGTGCAAAGTCCAGACATTATTGTGCTCCAAGAAAACATGTTAAATGAGATTACACCATTCTTATTCTCAGAAGACAATGTGTACACCACGTATCTATCGCCAACAATGGGAGGATTACTACTCACATCAAGAATAGCGTCCTCTTAAAATGAGGACAGAGGTATAGATAATCAGTGTTCAATATATCTGCTTGTCACAACCCTCACAGTCTAAAATGCCTATATATATCCAACCAAAACCATCAATGCATAGTGGTTCTTTTTCGCTGCCTCTGAGGATGTCATAATCATTGCAGGTGATTTGAATGATCAACCCCCCCCCCCCTTTCTGAACTCAACATCAGCAGCAAACCAGACATGCGGACACTTGCATGTCCTACAACAAGAATACCTAACGTAACATTGCTTAACAATGACTCAAAAGCAACCCATGTAAGGGCCAGTCGCTTGGATCTCATCTTCCTATCAAGCACCATACAAAGGGGTACTAAATGGCTACTGAATTCTGTGTTAACAGGTGATCATCTTGCCATAGAAATTGACCATGAATTGGAGAAATACCCTTCTCCTCCTCCACCCTCGAAAGGGTGGAACCAAAACCTTGCAAACTGGACAAGATCTGAGAAATCTACGACAGAATGTGCTCGTGAATATATCAAGAACCCTCACAATGACATATCCATCCTATCACTTGACTTCAACAAACAACTAGATGCCACCAGCAGTATATCCATGTCTCAAAAAAAGTATTCAGGAACAATGCATGTGGATGCCTGGTACTACAACAACCGCATCAAGGAAATGAATGCAAGAATCAAACAAACCAGAAAGCTTTTCAGAAGACAGAACAAATAAACTTCATGACCTACTTGTTAAAATCATCAAACACTCTCTGGAAGTTAAAATAGACTAATGGTGCTATTTTTGCAACGAGATCAACTTCAACCTATCTCTAACAAAGATATGGGGCTGGTTCAACAAGATCTATGGAAAATACAACACACCCAGAAACACCCACACAAACCCATTAACAGAAGTAAATAGAATTGCAAACAACTTTGCTGACCGTGCCAGAAACGCCAATCTTCCTCTGCAAACAATAAATAGGCAGAGCTCAATCAGGAATAACATTATAGAAGCCGCCTGCAACATGAGAGATAGCACCGACAACACCTACACCATGGTGGAACTCAACATGGCTCTTGCAGAAGGCAGAAAGGCCACTCCCCCTGGAGCTTACTTAATCACATTCAGTACGCTAGGGAACATGGGAAGCCCCGCCAAGTTGGTGTACTTGAACTTAATCAACATAACGAACACGGAAAGACTCAATCCAATAACATGAAATCAACAAGACACGAAAACAATCTCCAAACCCAAAGAAACAGACACCTACCAACCCATTACTTTAATTACCTGTACCGAAAAGCTAGCTGAAGAAATGGTATTCTACAAACTTGAAAGGAAAATAGGGCCACTACATCCTTGCCCATATGCCTACAGAAACGTCATAGGCACTTAAGAATGTATAACTGATATTCTCACAACAATCAGCGACCAAAAAAAGCCTTTGTTATTTCTCGTGAATGCGAGAAAGCCTTCAAGCTAGCCACATACCTAGCTATCCTCTTTACACATGTAGCAAAAAGACTGACAGAACATTTACTATCCGAAACTCAGAACTACATGCAGAACTGAGAACCCAGAGTCACCTTTCAAAAAAAAAAAAAAAAATCCGAATTCATCCCTTTCAGAATTACGGAACGTCAAAACGGGGTATACAAAGTCATTACCTGTTACACCTACTTTTAGAGAATCTAGCCACTCTAGACTTCCCAAACGGAGTGGAAACCTTCAAATATGCCAATGACATATGCATCAGGGGGACAAACTAAGCCATTACCTTGTCAACCTACTTAAGGAAAATCTAGGCACTCTTGACCTCCCAAACGGAGTGGGAATCTTCAAGTACTCCGATAACACATACTTCATCTGGCCACATAAAGCACACTCAGGAAAAATCACTCAAAAGGCATTGGACATCCTCCAGACCAAACACCTTGGCCTAAAAATGAACACCAACTAGACCAAAGCCATGGCCATAAAATACCAACAAGACCCTCAAAATTTCATTCTCATAGGCGAACCCAGAGAATGGGTAAATCAATTCATATATCTATGAGTAATTATCAGCAAAATTCTATCACAGGCTTACAACGTAACCCACCTTAGAGGGAAAACTAAATTTTTCTCTCAGCCATGGAACCAATGGCTTCCCTCAAACAAGGAGTATCAAACAGCCTCCTAAGACTATTTTAAGTTCATGTAATTTAATCTCATATCAGCTATGTATTACTTACACTCACCTCACTGATTGAAACTAAAAGCATCCTTAGAAGTGGTACAAAAAAATGCCTTGAGACTCATCAGCGGTTCTCCAATGTGAACCTGACTTTGCTTATCAAGAGTTGAAACTAATCTAATTTTCCTTACATCCACGATTGACATCAGAAACAGCAGTATCATATTCAAGTCAGTATAACCAGACAGACTTAAAAAGAATTATTCCTCTGGCAGAGGAGATTAAACTGCCAAATTCACACGCAAAGACACTGCTGGACACACTGAGAAGAATGCAAATGCGAAATGAAGCCTACAAGACAAAGGGGTAACAAAAGCATGATGGCTACATCACTCCTGCCCCGTGGTCTCCGGACCCTATCCAGTAGAACTTCACCATCCTTCCAGCAGCAAGCAAAGCTCTCTGCACGTCAGAGCAACTCAGAGAAGCAGCTAAAAATGTAATTAGTAAGACATCAGCTCCTAACATCTAATATTCTGATGGATCACTTGATCGTGATATTCCTGCAGCAGCAGCTGCAGTCGTTTCTTCGTCAGGCTACAGAGAAAATTGGAGACTTTCAAACCACGCCTCCACGCTAAAAACCTAGTTAGCAGCGATTGCCAAAGCCCTACTACACTTGGCCAGTCTACACGAATGAAACACAGCAATACATAGAGATTCGAGAGTAGCCATTCTGGCTCTCAGGAACAAGAACCCAGTGAAAATATCTACCTTATCTCAGCAATACAGTACTTAGTCTTAGCTCACCAAAGTAACAACAGCCAAAAAAACCTGAATTGGATCCTTAGTCACACTGGAATTACAGCAATGACGAGGTCGATCACCTAGCCACATCTGCCTTAATGTAGCAGACAATCAGCACCATACTTCAACCTTCACTGAAACCCATCAAGAATCAAATTGCAGCCTTTTGAAACATGCAAAAGACTAGCAAAGTAAGGGAAGTCTTCCTTGATGGATCCAGATCAGCAAAATGGTACATCGAAGCATCCAACCTAATACCATATCCACTTTCAAGAGAAATACCCCGTCAAGATGCAGTGATAATTTTCAGACTGCAACTGGGATATCTGTGCAACTGGCAAATAATCATGGATAATAATAAGGAAACAGCAACACAACAGAGACCTGAAAAACCATGCAGCAACTGTCAGCACGAAACCGACGAACCTTTGCAACACTACCGATTGCACTCTCAAGAGACATGTCAACTTAGACAGGATTTCAACCTTAATGTTGTTGCTAATGTTGATACATTTTCAGCCTTTCTTCCTAGATAACGTAGTACCAGGACAAGTTTGAAACCTAAGCAACCCTTCCACCTCGTTTTAGCTCCTCTACCACTTGCAATCTCTCTTCTCTCTTTTTAAGTTCAGGAATCCCTCTCAACCAAACTTCGAACCAGAAAGCACGTAGACATCTCAATGACTGCAATGAATAAGAAAAATTCTGTTTATATTCTAGTTCTAATATTTGCAGGTAGAGGAATGTTTATTCCACCCTTTCGCTACTGCACACATTCGCTAACCAATTCATCTTTTTCATCTATCTCCCACTCAGATGAAACTTTATACTATGGCTCATTCGATTAACTTTGGCTTAAGCTACTAAGGAAGTTTTTTACTTTTCCTATACCAATATCTCTAACTGAACCTTTCCCAAATCCTTCCCGAGCTCTTCTACTCATCGGAACTTACTGCTGTAACTCTTAATCTCTAACTAAACAACGGTAGCCAGTGATGATTTTTTAGAGTGTGAGCTTTGGTAATGCTCCAGTCCAGTGAATTAATGAGTAGAAAAATAATAGGAAATTGCCAATCAATACTTATGACTTAGAGTCGGTCATAAATTATTCTGTATTGAAAAATACCATCTACTTTATTTTCTGAAATCTATGATTCGATGTTTTAATATCTAAACTATATGAAGTTTCTACGAGGTTACCATTCATGATTTTTTTTATCTTATTTGACATTCGATATAAGACACATGTTGATAGTTTAACTAAATATTTTGTAAAAAGAAAATCCACTTCTGGGAAAAAAAAAAATAAAACGCTACCAAAAAATATTCTATAATTTTTTGTTCATTCCTTATATATATATATATATATATATATATATATATATATATATATATATATATATATATATATATATATATATATACATATATACATATATACATACATATATATATATATATATATATATATATATATATATATATATATATATATATATATATATATATATATATATATGTATACATACATATATATATATATATATATATATATATATATATATATATATATATATATATATATATATATATATATATATATATATATATATATATATATATATATATGTGTGTGTGTGTGTGTATAAGTATATACATTATTTCTATTACCTCATTTCTATTCCACACTAGACTAATTTACCTGTGGGTGAACGTGGGTTTGCATTATTCGGCTTCCTTGAAAGTGGGTTGTAGCATAGCTATTATTGAAGGATACTTCCATCATCATTTTTTTATATATAAACATTTAATTAAAATTTTCTGGTATTCCGACTCGTGATATATATATATAATTTTTATTTATAGAATTAAAGACACTTTCCACCAGTGGTTTTTTACTTTAATTGTCAGCTTTTAAATCTCAAGAGTAGCAGTATTTCTGCCCTGACCCAGACCTAGCATTAATGGGAGACATTGAAATCCAGGAACCATTTTCTATTGATTCAGATTTATATGCCATGCATAATCCTTGTTGGAATATCTTTAATTAAAATATTCTTTAATTTTTTATCTCACTACGCTTGATAAATGCTTAAATCATTTATTTGGGCATAAATCCTAAATAACAATGAACTCCATTATCAGGCCATTTTAAAATACACAGTAATTACCTATATTGTTCAGTCTCAGTATTTATTTTATTATAATTAATAATTCATATTAGATTTCGTCACCTTTAATACCTGGGTATTTCTTTCTTAATATATTTTAGTTATCTTATTTAATCTATAATTTGGGATTTCTTTACAGAAAAACACAAAAAAACAATAATATAAATCGTAGTTTATACTAAGATGAGTGGATTATTATTATTATTATTATTGTTATTATTATAGCCATTGCATACATAAAAATGCTGTGAATGACAATAAAAATGATATTACTCTGCGGAATAAATTTCTTTAAAAATTAAATCTACTTTCGGTTTTGATAAAGAAAAGTAAAAAAAAAAATAAAATATGAAGGCAATTCCTCAACTTTTAATGGGTACCCCCATCCACTGTTGTCCGTTTAATTATTCATAGAGAGAGTACCCAGTTTATCAATGAGAATAAGGTCCATTAGTCTTAATGAGCTGCCTTCGTTGCCTAAATTATCCAGGAAATAGAAAAGAAAATGCAAATGGAAATTATTAGGTGATAAAACTTTAGAATCTAGTAGCTTCTGATGATATTTCTTCCACAGTTTTGTGTGGCAAAATTATGGTTGCTAAGGAAGTTAATTCAAATTCAGGTGAATAAATATAAATAAAAAAAATATTTAAACTTTATTTCTACAATTGCAATATACCTATTTTGAAAGCTTTGATGAGTTTGGGGATCCGATATTATTATTATTATTATTATTATTATTATTATTATTATTATTATTATTATTATTATTATTATTATTATTATTATTATTATTATTATTATTATTATTATTATTATTATTACTTTATTTGCCTGATATTTTTAAAACTAATATAATCTTCACAACATAGATTTTTTGCACAAAGATGATTTATGAAACATGATTTTAGTAAAAGGTTATATATGTGTAAAGAGATTCTCGTGCATTCATAAATATTTATATCTTTTTTCTTTTTAATAACAATCACACAAGAGAGGATTTCGGTCTGGTAATAAAAATAGTAGATTGCATATTGTGGCCTTTGAATAATGGATTTACAACGACTCATAAGATAGCCAATATATCTCCACAGATAAATATTTACTAAAAGAATAACAAGATAAAACAAAAGAAATTTTTGGATCTAAAAATAAAAGTTTGAAGAAACAAGTCTTTCAAAAAGAATTCTAGCAGAGGAAAGATTACTGCTTTCAACATATCAATTTACTAAATTGTAATAAATATTATTTGTGCTAAGGGTAGTTATGTTGATTCTATATAGATAGCAATATAAATAATTCTCTTTTAAGTGAGTTCACCCTCTAGTTCTTTCTTTAGTGGTTTTTTAAACACCTAAACATATTATTAGTAATATAGTTTTGCTTTCTGTTATTATAAAGTCTTTTACTGTTTTTTTTAATTTGTTGTTTCAGGATATAGATATGTAATTATCAAATTTGTTTCAGCTTTTGTTGCTATCATAGGTACTTCAGTTATTTCCATAGCTCTAGTGCCTAGTGTGTCAACCACTCGAAAGTTCTGGGTAAGACTGGACAAACGAATCGTACATATGTGAATATCAGTTGAGGAAGTCAAAAGGCCAAAGTTGCTGTTGAAAGGCAGGCGAGTCTAGTGAAAGTAACTGAAGATATATATATATATATATATATATATATATATATATATATATATATATATATATATATATATATATATATATATATATATATACTGTATATATATTTGGGCTCAGGCCATGTCGTCCTGATGAAAGTTCCTTTAGGGTAGCTTCCTAGGGTATAACTTCCTTTAGGGTAGCTACCTAGGGTATATTTGACTTCAGTGATATTCCCAGAGAATTTTACCTTAAGGCATCCAGAATTCAAACTCCTAGAGCCAATATCCCTAAATAAACTTAACGTGGGATATCACGTAATATCTGAGGACGTATTCTTGACACGCCACATAGCTATCTTCACCCCGAATAGAATTAACACTTCAAGGGGTCAAAGTAGCAAGAAAACGAAAAACGAGAATGAAAGCAAAGCCGTTAATAAGGTACCTCTCCTATCCCTCTTCGAATGTGTATACAATGCTGCCGACAGCGCCATCTTTATTCCTTATCTCGTAGATCAACTACACGGTGTTTTCCATGTGTTTTCCTCGTAATCTTGGTTTATTTTCAACATTATGAAGCTTTCTCCAGCCTCTCCTGCCTCTGGAAAGTTGAGTAATATCCTTATTATGTGTAAATGTAAGCTCTTGGTGTTTTGAAATAATGCATGAGTCATTTAGTTAGCAAGAGCGACATTCCCGGTCCTTATGCTTTAATAATTCTAGCTATTTAGCTTTACGAATAGGAATTCTTTATATGATGACGTTAGTAATTCAGTTTCGGCGATTAAGGTAACCGATCCTAGCCTACGCTAGGCTTCGTAGCCTAGGCGTCTGGCCCTAGTACTTTCATGCATGATATACATATTTCCGAGTGTTTTAAATGTGTTGAAGCTGTAGGCAGTTTTATACATACAAGATATTGTTGAATATTTTCTTCCAAGATTGTATACGAGAGAGTTTCGGTGATTTAGGTAATCGATTCTCACCGCGCCTATGCTAGTAGCCAATGGGGCTTTAGTATACTTTCGCACACTTCCTCG
>NC_090747.1:40391286-40398786 GCF_036898095.1 Palaemon carinicauda | reverse complement strand
ATAGAATCATTGAGAATTGCAAAGCTGCTTATAAGCCACATGAGAACATCACAGTTGGTGAACAACCTTTCCCCTCAAAATGCCGATGTCCTTTTCTACAGTATATGGAAAATAAACTAGAAAAATTTGGAATGAAGTTTTATATTGCTGCTGATACAGAATCAAAGTATATGCTAAATGCTTTCCCTTACTTTGGAAAAGATTAATTTCGACCAGCAAATCAGCCCTCATCAGCTCATGTTGTGCTAAGACTAATGGAAAAATTCACTGGGAAAGGTAGAAATGTCACAACTGACAATTTCTTCACATCGCCTCAGTTAGCTGAACATCTAGAAGCAAAAAACACCAGGATTGTTGGCACAACGAATAAAGCCCGTAGAGAAATTCCATCTCAAATGAAGTCATGGAAAGGTCAACTGTATGATACACTTCTGCTGAAGAATAAGGATATGACCTTTGCAATATACCAAAGTAAGAAAAACAAGAAAGTCTTTATACTCATTTCACTTCATCGCACTGTTTCAACGGATATGGACAGAAGAAAAAGCCAGAAACTCTTGTGCATTACAATGCAACAAAATTTTAGGTAGACGTACTTGACCAAATGGCACGTAATTATTCCACAAGGTGCCTTTCTAGACGTTGGCCTGTTCATGTGTTTTACATATTCTTGATCTTGCAAGTATCAATGCATGGATATTGTATTCAGAGGTCAGAGGGGAAAACTAAGCCGTCAAGGTTTTAATCTTGGTTTAGCAGAGGAATTGGCATATTTTTTTGAAAAATCTAGAGTTGTCAGAAAGTGCCGAAGATTCTGATGAGGTTTTGGAAGAGGAGAGTAGAACACCAAATAAGAAACGGGAGCAATGCTAAATCCTCCTGTGCAAAAATAAGAAAACCGTGATGACCTGCAAAAAATTTGAAAAATATGTGTGGAAAATGCACTGCTGTAACTAAACCAATTGCATTTTGTAAATTGTGGAGGAAGCGAGGATATAAATGTTATTCATCACAGGCCTAATATTTAACTTCTGCCATATCAAAACAGCAAAAACCTTTCCCCAAATCAATATGGATGTTTATTTTACAAGTTGTTTGGCTAATACCAAGTAAAACCTGAATTTACAATTTTGAGGACGTTTCCCATAATATATAATTTTTATTTGCTTTGAATTTATATCCCTTTTTGAGATTATTGTACATTTTAATTTAGAGGAAGAAATGAAGAACTTTATTTTTTTATGAAAATTTAATCATATAAAGTACAATAAGGAAACCAAAAAAAATGTTTTTTTTTTCTTTTCATTCCTATAGTTATCTAGAATGGAAAAACTTTATAAAAGTATATCTTTAAGCATAGCCTTAATTAACATGTAATTCCTCATTTGTTTCAATGCAAATGGTGTACTAACTGGCATAAAGTAGGAACAGAACTAATAAACTAATTTTATTAGGTAATTAGAAAGTTTTCTATAAAAGCAGTCAAAATGACTGCTTGGCCGTTAATGGTAGGTGCAGGACCTTGGCCTTTCAAGTGATATATAAATATAGAGTATATATATATATATATATATATATATATATATATATATATATATATATATATATATATATATATATATATATATATAGATAGATAGATAGATAGATATAGATATATATAAATATATATATACATATATATATATATATATATATATATATATATATATATATATATATATATATATATATATATATATATATATTCACGAAATTTACCCACATTCTACTAGCAATAACTGTTTTATATGTCAACTAATTTTTTTTTTTCAGACTCACTAGCTCAAACCCAACTAGAAATTTCTAGTGGTCGATAAATGAAAGCAAGGTTCTAGTTGCGAGAGGACCATATGCGTATTCCACGAACTATAAATATGTGCATTATCACTGCACTCGTTTATTTTTGGGGTAATAACCGCCAACGCTTCGGCCCAACGACTCCATTAGCATTCCTCTTTGCATGACACGAGGGAAATGCCACTTGAATGACTGTCGTAAAATTTTGATATCCGCTCTGAGAGTTTCCGAGTAAGAGACAATAACAAAAAAAAATTATGCTGGGCTGAAAGATAAAAGCTAATAGATATATGCATTGCTTGTTATGGTTACCATCATGGCTTTGATGTCTGACTATCCCTCCTAATCCAATGTATTTAAGTTGATTACAAAAGTGAGATAGGCCATTTTTTCATTACCAGGCATACGTCGTTTTATTCTTAAAGTGGAATCGAATAAATCTTGAAGAGGAGTTAGGGGAATTTAAGTACAAATACCATAAATATTTATCAAATTTTGATTAATAATTTCTTGGTATATTAATAAAAAATTGGAATTACATCAAATCATAGTTGCTTGTATATTTATGTCTTTAACAGAAATGACCCTCGACTAAACCTTTTTAGATATCAAGATCCACTATAGCTGGTTCAATTCGTATTTATAAAATAGGAACTTATATTTTCCAATTGTGAATATAACACTGTATATTCAAAATATGAAGTAAATTCCCGGTAGAAAGTATTATTGTCTTAATATCTGACCACGAGGTAGATGAATATGCCCTATGTGATTCTGGTGAAAAATATTTATGATAAAAGTCATATAACATGAGGCGTCCATGAAGATGCCTAAAGTATGATTGTCAATAAAACCAGGACAGTTTCGATTTTAACATCCCAGATGTTCTCACCGTAACTTTTACTTTAATAACAACAACACAATTGTTGAAAATGGTTGACATAGATTTTCCTTTTAGATCAGTTTTCTAAAAAAACTGTCTATTAACCTCGCTCTCCTTTCAACAAAAGATGTATTAGAAGAGCTTCACAAGATTTTTTGTAGACAGGCCAATTATGAGAAAAGGATCTCGAAAAAAAGATTTCCCGCTGTGTCTCTAGATCAGACCTGCACCTTGATCTTACTTATCATGTTCTGAACTTTTTTGATAGTTTTAGTATAAGTATGTAGTACCCTTTGCTTCATCGGGTTATTGCCATTGCAGTACTAGATTCCTTATAATTCTAGTTATAGCTTTTTTATCAATATCCTCTAAACTATACCTCCCAAAAGATAGTAAGAGATTTGCCCTTAATTTAGCAAGTCTCGCCTTTACTTACAGGTATGGTGATCAACAGATCCAAGCTTCTTGGAAGTTGTAGTCACTTCATAACCAAACTGTTTTTCATCTAAATCTTAGAGACATGGATTTACTACCTGTTAGTTGTGATTTTTTTTTTCTGGTTATTAAGTCACAAATCCAATATACATTTAATTTTCATTTTATCCTTTATATTTCCCTTCGCTTTTCATATTGTATTTCCTGAATATCCCTATTGTATTGGTTACTCTTTATTGCTCAATTAATATGAAGCACCGGGTGGTTTTTCCTATTTGCGTATTCAGCTTTTCTGAATGCCGCTCCAGCCAAGCTTCCATATATGATAATGATGATGAAATTAGTAATAGTAGTAATAATAAAGATAAAACTTTAATAGAAAACAAAATTGTAATAAAAACAACGACAACAACAAAAGTAAAATGAATGAATATATACAGTAAATGATGATAATAAAAAATCTAATGATATAAATATTACTAAATAAACTCTTCCTAAGAGAAGGTCTCAAACACGCATCATTACCAATAAAAAAGGGGGGATGGAAGATCCAGGTGAGACCTTTATCCTTTTATCCTCCTGTGAAAATTACAAAGGGAACTTTCTTTGAAAGTAAGTTTACATAAGGCATTAAAAGCCTGAACAGAGGAGATAGCTGTGTGCGAGGTACTTAAAAGGGAATTGCAGGAAAAGCTTCTATGAAGCTGATAAATATAATCATAATAAAATCGTTTCCCCAATGGCCACATTGCTATTTAACACATTTCAAGAGAAATGCAGTATCAGGAGATTCTGAGAATCACAGCTTTCCTTATCTAACAAGACTAGAATCAAATTATTCATCTGTGAATAAGAAAGACACACACACATACACACACACACACACACACACACACACATATATATATATATATATATATATATATATATATATATATATATATATATATATATATATATATATATAATAACACATTTATATTAATGGAGTAATGCATATATAATGTACATATATACATACATACATACATATATCTATCGGTTTGTACAGTAATATGTATAAACGCATATATATATATATATATATATATATATATATATATATATATATATATATATATATATATATGTATATATATATATATATATATATATATATATACGTATATATATATATATATATATATATATATATATATATATATATATATATATATATATATATATATATATATATATATAAAAATATATATATATAAATACTGTATATATGTGTGTAACTTTAGATTTCATGTTTGTTTGCACGTGTGTTTTTGTCGTTAATGTTGTTTACCATTTACTAGGAAGTATTTCCATAACATTTGTATGAAATCCTCTTCACTATTTATATTCCATCTCAATGAGATTAGAGTAATGAAAATGTACGAGCATATCTCCATTTCTATATTAACTTTATCAACGTAACGAAATCCCCTTTTGATGCTAAATCATTTTCATCTTAGCTATGAGTGTTGTTCCTCTTCATTCTTTTTGTTGCTTAACCCAGTTTTCTATTTAGTAGAGTTCTCACTAAAGTTACAGAATGGTGCTTAAACGAGGTTTACACTGCCGAACCGTTCGGCAAACCCGGTGTCGAGCCCGGTAGTCGAACGTAATTGTCAAACCTGGTTCTCGAACTTGCTTGTCAAACGGTTCGAAGAGGTGTGTGTGTGTGTGTGTGTGTGTGTGTGTGTGTGTGTGTGTGTGTTTGAATGTATGTATGTGTGTTTGTGTGCGTGTGTGTGTCCCTAGAAAAATGGGAAAATAATACAATAAGAGATAATTGGTAAAAAGAAATGATAGGGAACTGGTAATATCTACATGGATACAATATTTTTTATCTTCCTGTATATATAATATAATAAACCATATATAAGTGTATATCTATAAACTAGTGTACACAACCCGTCAAAACTAACGTCTAAATATTTAGCATATTATGCAAACACAGATTCAACCTTTCCCACCCCTCCCCATTTGGGAGAGAAGGGCTTCCGAGTGTATCTCCCGTGGTACTCCCTGTCACCATGGTATTACTACTCTCTCTACACCCTACCCGATGGACAGGGAGAGACCATGTAGCATACATTTGACAATGCCTCTCAGCGTGAAAGGATAGAAATGTATATTCATATATGTACCCAGACACTTGCTCTGTATTATATAGGGGAGATGTATACTTGGAACGACGTATGTTCTCCAATAGTATATTTGTGTTCATCCCATTCTGAAGTATTTCAATAAACAAACAAACACTTCGACACCTTTTCATAACACTGACTATGAGAGAGAGAGAGAGAGAGAGAGAGAGAGAGAGAGAGAGAGAGAGAGAGAGAGAGAGAGAGAGAATCTTCGACTGATAATAACTTCGGATGCTTCAGAAGTTCTGACAACAGCTTCCGAAACTGACTCCGAATTTTCTTATTATATCGAAGCATTTGAAGACTTTGACAACAATAATTCTAAGTCGAGTGACTCACTCTCTCTCTCTCGCTCTCTGGCTCTCTCTCTCTCTCTCTCTCTCTCTCTCTCTCTCTCTCTCTCTCTCTCTCTCTCTCTCTCTCTCTCACTTTTCGTGACACGTTCAGAATGCGACGTCAGTGTAACTGGCAGCTGTTTAGTATTCGTATTTTGATATCGTAAAAGTTACTCACTTTGATGCAGGTCCAATGCTTTTCTTGTGTCAGTGTGACACCTCTATTCAGGGGAGTGGAAAAGAGCAAGAGTTGGAGGGAAGATAATCCTCTTTGGAACCGAACATTCAAGAAAAAATACTAGTAACTATAGTCAATTTCTTTTAGCGAGTCATATTTGCACCGACTCGCATCGGTGCCCTTTTAGCTCGGAAAAGTTTCCTGATCGCTAATTGGTTGGACAAGATAATTCTAACCAATCAGTCACCCGGAAACTTTTCTGAGCTAAAAGGGCACCGCTGCGAGTCGGTGCAAATATGACTCGCTAAAAGAAATGGACTATAGTAGAAAAAATTTATGCCATGTCATTTTCTGTGGTCTATTCAGAACCGTGGGATAGAGCAAGAGTTAGAGAGAAAATATATTCTTTGTAAATAAGCATCCAAGAAAAAGAACTACTAAATAGTGGGAGAATTTCATGGCATGTCATTTTCTATAGTCTATTTAGTGATGTGGAATAGAGCGAGAGTTAGAGAGAAGTTATATCCTTTGAAATTGTGCATTCAAGAAAGAAAACTAGTAACTAGTATTAGATTTTCCTGCCTTGTCGTTTTCTGTTGTCTATTTAGTGACGTGGAGTAGAGTGAGAGATAGAAAGGAGATATATATTTTTAGAAATATTGTCAATTGTATTATGCAGTATTTAGAATTACCCCAACATATCCCTGTACCTTCAGGTACTAATTTCATCCATCAGTTGATATGTTTTTTATGCGTAAATCAGAAAGGAATCACGCTAGAGATTGATTGACTGATTGATTGATTGATTTATTTAAAGTTAGAGAAGCACTATTCAATACTTAACGCCAGAAGTTATATGTATATAGGTGATTTTACGTTTGACTTTTACATATATTCTTAGAATGAAGTACACTTATTTCCTTCATATTCTGTTGGAGGCCTTATGTAGAGAGCATCCTGCTTTTCCAACTAGGGTTGTAGCTTGGCTAGTAATAATAATATTATTATCAATAATAATAATTATTATTATCATAATGATAACAAAAACAACAATAGTAACACTTCTATAATAATAATAACAACAACAACAACAACAATAATAATAATAATAATAATAATAATAATAATAATAATAATAATAATAATAATAATAATAATAGTATCAACACCAACGTCAAGAAAATGACCAGACTACAGTGTAAGGACGGCCAGGGTGATACAAGCACATCGCCCAGACGTCAATCTGGTTGACAAGACAACGGAAAAAGTATCACTCATAGATGTCGCTCTACCGTGGGACTCAAGTGTGGAAGATAAGGCAAGAGAAAAAAAATAGAAAAGTACAAGACTATAGAATATGGAGGTAGAAGTTGTACCAATAATCATAGGATAACTAAGGATCATCATTTAGTCATTGTAAAGGTATCCTGAGATGGTAGGAGACGATATAACACCAGAACTTGTGCAGAAGAGCCTGCTACTGGAAACAGTGAGGAAAGTGATGGATTCCTAAGGAAGCTGGATGAATCTCGGGACCCCCCGCATAAAAATAATAATAATAATAATAATAATAATAATAATAATAATAATAATAATAATAATAATAATAATAATAATAATAATAATAATAATAATAATAATATATCCAAC
>NC_090747.1:40383786-40386286 GCF_036898095.1 Palaemon carinicauda | reverse complement strand
AAAAGTATCAGGACTTAAGAACTGTCTCTCACAAAAGCACATGAAATATCTTATTAAAGGTTTGTTAACTGTGAATAAATGAAGTCCTAAAGGGATAAAAATTTTATTCATTCATGAGATGGATATATTATTATTATTATTATTATTATTATTATTATTATTATTATTATTATTATTATTATTATTATTATTATTATTATTATTATGCGGGGGTTTCCAAGATTCATCCAGCTTCCTTAGAAATCCATCACTTTCCTCAGAATGAATAGATTTTTAATGTACTTGCCTACAGCGGCAGGAAGGATTCGTAAATATGGGATTTCAGTATTACCAAAATAAGAAAAATATACTTGGTACAGCTTACAGTCCTTCCTGCTGCCATAGTTATGATTGGCAAATTGTTGACTCCTCCTTTTTTTTTTTTTTTTACGAGGAAACTTCGAGACCGGTGAATGCGTGAGAAGTCAGTACTAGCAGTCCAAGCAGTCTCAGCAGTCGAGCCAGTTCTGCCAGTCTGGTCAGTCCGGGCGGTCCTTGGTAGGACCCACCACATACCCGTATGCCATTGAGTCCGTCTCCCATCGTCTGTGTGAGCCTGTCCTCCTGGAGGATGTCTTGGACGAGGCTCTGATAATTTTATTAAGAATCAAGGGTCCCTCAAGAGGCATTTGTGAATTATTCCCTTGGTTCCATAATTTGGACGGCGTAATTGGTGGCCACATGGATGTACTATGCTTCCTACGACTGATTTGTTCATCATCGTCCCGACCTTGACTCGCCTTAGTGGAGGATTTGTGGAGAAATGTCACGTTCTCCTAAGCATTGACTTCAATCCCTTCTTGCTCGGATGGACTACGGTGAGTACCAAGTATTTTTGGGGCAAATACTGAATGGTAATTGTAGCAATCTTTTGAGCCTTTGTTGCTGCCTATTAAAGTCCTTCCTACCTGCCATCGGTAGAGTATGGATATTCACGAATGTTTAATAGTTATAGAGGATTTATCTTGTCCTTACAGTGGTTTTGCAACTCTACTGAAGGTTGTTCGTGAGTTTATTGTACATAGTGGTAAGCTACTATTTGTTATTTTCTGGATAAATCAACATAAAATTGTAAGAATCTCCTTTAATGCAAACTTACACGGATATTGTATTATTTCAGGATAGGATTATCCAGCCTTGATATGGTTGTCATACTTGGTTTTTCTTGTCTTGACCTACTTTTAGTAAGGTAATAGTTTGCATATTCCTATGTATAAGTGCTTCTTGCCATATTATTCTTACGTATATAATTTAAGTTAATTCTTAGGCTTTACCACTAACGTGCAATTTCTGTATTTCCCATCCAGGTATGGAGGAGAAGCTGATTATTGAAGAGGAAGAGCCCTGTGTCATGCACTTGACACATTTGCAATAAATAATAATATTTAAATATTTCAAAAGTGTATGAATAGACTTCCCTTCCGTATTATAAGTACCTTATAAGGTGAGTTCACAGTTTTTCAGCTTACTGTTTCCAGTAGCAGGCTCTTCTGCAGAATTCCTGGTGTTATATCGTCTCCAACCATCTCAAGATACCTTTACAATGACTTAATGATGATCCTTAGTTATCCTATGATTATTGGTACAACTTCTACCTCCATATTCTATAGTCTTGTACTTTTCTATTTTTTTTTTCTCTTGCCTTATCTTCCACACTTGAGTCCCACGGTAGAGCGACATCTATGAGTGATACTTTTTCCGTTGTCTTGTCAACCAGATTGACGTCTGGGCGATGTGCTTGTATCACCCTGGCCGTCCCTACACTATAGTCTGGTCATTTTACTTGACGTTGGTGTTGATACTATTATTATTATTATTATTATTATTATTATTATTATTATTATTATTATTATTATTATTATTATTATAGAAGTGTTACTATTGTTGTTTTTGTTATTATTATGATGATAATAATTATTATTATTGATAATAATATTATTATTACTAGCCAAGCTACAACCCTAGTTGGAAAAGCAGGATGCTCTCTACATAAGGCCTCCAACAGAATATGAAGGAAATAAGTGTACTTCATTCTAAGAATATATGTAAAAGTCAAACGTAAAATCACCTATATACATATAACTTCTGGTGTTAAGTATTGAATAGTGCTTCTCTAACTTTAAATAAATCAATCAATCAATCAGGCAATCAATTTCTAGCGTGATTCCTTTCTGATTTACGCATAAAAAACATATCAACTGATGGATGAAATTAGTACCTGAAGGTACAGGGATATGTTGGGATAATTCTAAATACTGCATAATACAATTGACAATATTTCTAAAAATATATATCTCCTTTCTATCTCTCACTCTACTCCACGTCACTAAATAGACAAGAGAAAACGACAAGGCATGAAAATCTAATACTAGTTACTAGTTTTCTTTCTTGAATGCACAATTTCAAAGGATATAACTTCTCTCTAACTCTCGCTCTATTCCACATCACTAAATAGACTATA
>NC_090747.1:40373786-40378786 GCF_036898095.1 Palaemon carinicauda | reverse complement strand
TAGGTCATTAACTATCT
The DNA here is from genome assembly GCF_036898095.1 of Palaemon carinicauda. NCBI lineage: Eukaryota > Metazoa > Arthropoda > Malacostraca > Decapoda > Palaemonidae > Palaemon > Palaemon carinicauda. Next base: position 40,378,769 of record NC_090747.1, on the reverse strand, counting down.
CATTGTTTCTTTTTTATTAATTAAACACCTAAAGGTTTAAAGATCACTCATGAGTGGCAGAGGTAACGGACAGCATAATACCCTAGAATAGAGACTGACTATATATACTTATGATCAGCACTTGAACCTCCCTTTTCATCAAGCTAAGACCAAGTAGGCCCAGGCAATAGCTGTTGATGACTCATCACAAAGCCCTATTGACTCTCCAAGAGCTCCCATCCCTAGCAGACACTTTTAAAAGTCATTGAGCTCGAGCAGATTTAGAATTCCCGTCCAACAGATTGGCTACCAAAATCTTTAATATAGTTCAAGGGAAGCTGCCTTTTCTAGTTTTTCTAGTTTTCTAGTAATTAACCATATTTTATCATTTGGACGTGCTTCAATAAATTTGTCCTCAAGTTATGCATCCTTCTGTTTTTGTATCTCTTAGTGTTTCGTGAAATTATAAAAATTGAAGATGATAGGTTAATTGGAAATTAAGTAAAAAACTGTTTATTGATATTAACTGGAAAGATAATTGGAATAATTATTCTTCCATGATTAAAACCAATGATCTATACCTATCAAGTTAAAAAAAAAAAAAAAAAAAAAAAAAAAAAAAAAAAAACCTCGGATGCGATCTCGCTAAACAGAAACCTGAACAAATAAGGAATAAACGATTAAGGTTACTGGATAAAGGAGTGTCAAAAGTAAGTAATTTCCTGCCTTTTTTTTTTTTTTTTTTTTAACCCGTCTGAATGACCATTTGTCTTTCGAACCAAATCTTCTGCTACCAAGTCTTCCATTTAGATTATTTAAATTCTATTCGTTTCACACCGTGCATTCTTTAGTTGTTTCTATCGAGCTCGCAATGTCGAGTCCATTGTGTCAGATGTGAAAGGAACGGGTCATTTGCTAAAGAAATTCTGATTCAATAGTTTCCTTGAAACGCTGATACAGTCACACGACTTTCTGTAATAAAAGAATATGTTCGATATATGCGCTGTTAGATTTTGGACACCTATGCATTTTTTTTTTTTCTTTTTTGCGTAGAAGTACTTCAATGGAAAGTAGGACTGAATATCAAAAATTAAGGTAGAGTGAAAGAAGGAGGAAGATTTGTGTGTGTATATATATATATATATATATATATATATATATATATATATATATATATATATATATATATATATATATATATATATATATATATATATATATATATATTCACTGATATAGCCTGAAATCCATCCAACGGGATTGTGTGGGAACGTATATATGTTTATATAACTATCTTATTTATTTGGGGTTATAACATTATTAACGCTGGAATAAAAAACTTTGTCTTAGATACACACACACTCTCTCTCTCTCTCTCTCTCTCTCTCTCTCTCTCTCTCTCTCTCTCTCTCCTCTCTCTCTCTCTCTCTCTCTCTCTCTCTCTCTCTCTCTCTCTCTCTCTCTCTCTCTCTCTCTCTTAAAAGTAAATCAGCAATATTGTGGAAGGAATTTGGCCCCAGACAGTTTTTTGCTTGTTGTAGCATACTGCACAAACAACATCTGCAAGAAACCTGATGCAAATTAAATTAGCAATCTAGAAAGGGCGTCTTCATATTCAAAATATAACTGTCGTTAAGACCAAGGGCTGTTGTATTTTGACGTTAATTTGTATTAGGTAACGAGAGTAAGCTAGTAAAAATAGTTAATTTGACAAACATATACCAGGTCTTTCTTGTTTAGTTTCTATAACTTGTTAAACTATATTTCACCAAGGCTCCATTTCTTATTTATAATTTTCATATTTACCATTTTTTTACTTTTTCTTTGGAGAAAAATCACACACACACACACACACAAACAAAAAGATGAAGTCACACTCATTACTGGTTAATGATTCGTCATAACATTTACTCTTAATGCCAATTTTGAATACCTTTACGAATATCCGAGATATGAATTTTAAATAACTCTCTCTCTCTCTCTCTCTCTCTCTCTCTCTCTCTCTCTCTCTCTCTCTCTCTCTCTCTCTCTCTCTCTCTCTCTCTTCAGTTTCATATAATAAACTTCCCATGTTAACTACAGGAAGAGAATCGAATCTTCTGTTTCCTATCTACATCCTTCAACTCTCAACGTTCTCATTTTCCGAGAGACGAATCTAATATCCTCATTCCACAATGGATGATAGTCAAGAATAGACCTGTGAGTTATTATCAATTTTATTTTATCATTAGAATTGAATATGTTTATTTTTCCAATCTACTATTCCTCAACTTTATATAGCTATTGGTACAGCCCATTTAGTGACAGCCTTCATTGTGTTAAATATCAAACTGGAACCTTAGTTTTTATTTTATTTCCGGAAAGTATTCCTTTCTGGCGTTTCCTTTGACTCTCTAGCGTTTGGTATTTTGAGCCTCCGCGAAGCTTGGTCATAATTTCTTTTGTTAATATTTTACAGTTATTTTATCTGGATATTCATTTCCTTCTCTTTGACCGGTCTTTTAATTACTAAACTTTCAATAGCCCTTTTACCAAAAGCCTTAATATTTCCATAATCCTCAGTTATATACCAGATAGGAAAGTCCAAGCAAGCGCTTAGGATCTTTCATATTATTCATGATGTCATCTATGGTCATTACGTCCTGTTGCTTGTGTCTTGGGTTCCTAGTTGGCAATACTTGGAGATTTCCCAATTATATATATATATATATATATATATATATATATATATATATATATATATATATATATATATATATATATATATATATATGTGTGTGTGTGTGTGTGTGTGTGTGTGTGTGTGTGTGTGTCTTTCTTATTCACAGATGAATAATTTGATTCTAGTCTTATTAGATAAGGAAAGATGTGATTCTCAGAATCTCCTGATACTGCATTTCTCTTGAAACGGGTTAAATAGCAATGTGGCCATTGGGGATACGATTTTATTATGATTATATTTTTCAGCTTCATTAAAGCTTTTCATGCAATTCCCTTTCAAGTACCTCGCACACAGCTATCTCCTCTGTTCAGGCTTTTAATGCCTTATGTAAACTTACTTTAAAAGAAAGTTCCTTTTGTAATTTTGACAGGAGGATGAAAGGATAAAGGTCTCACCTGGATCTTCCATCCCCCTTTTTTATTGGTAATGATGCGTGTTTGAGACCTTCTCTTAGGAAGAGTTTATTTAGTAATATTTATATCATTAGATTTTTTATTATCATCATTTACTGTATATATTCATTCATTTTACTTTTGTTGTTGTCGTTGTTTTTATTACAATTTTGTTTTCTATTAAAGTTTTATCTTTATTATTACTACTATTACTAATTTCATCATCATTATCATATATGGAAGCTTGGCTGGAGCGGCATTCAGAAAAGCTGAATGCGCAAATAGGAAAAACCACCCGGTGCTTCATATTAATTGAGCAATAAAGAGTAACCAATAAAATAGGGATATTCGGGAAATACAATATAAAAAGCGAATGGAAATATAAAGGATAAAATGAAAATTAATTGTAAATCGGATTTGTGACTTAAAAACCAGAAGAAAAAAATTCACAACTGACAGGTAGTAAATCCATAAGTCTTTATGATTTAGATGAATGACAGTTTGGTTAAGAAGTGACTACAACTTCCGAGATGCTTGGATCTGTTGACCACCATACCTGTATATGAAGGCAAGACTTACTAAATTAAGGGCAGATCTCTTACTATATTTTGGGAAGTATAGTTTAGAGGACATTGATAAAAAGCTATAACTAGAATTATAAAGATTCTTGTACTGCAATGGCAATAACCCGATGAGGCAAATGGTACTACATACTTATACTAAAACTATCAAAAAAGCAGAGAATATGAGAAGTAAGATCAAGGTGCAGGTCTGATCCAAAGACAGAACGGGAAATCTTTTTTCGAGATCCTTTTCTCATAATTGGAATGTCTAAAAAAAATCTTGTGAAGCTTTCCAAATACATCTTTTGTTGAAAGGAGAGCGAGGTTACCAGACAGGTTTTTTAGAAAACTGATCTGAAAGGAAAATCTATGTCAATCAGTTTCAACAATTTTGTTGTTGTTGTTGTTAAAGTAAAGGTGCGTCCGCACTGGCAACATCGTGTCTACCGACATATCAATAACAAAGTTGGAAACCTTACAGTCAACATCGGTACACATATCGACAGCAATTTATGAAACTTTGTCTGCTACAATGTCTGGCAACATATTGGCAACACGCGTCAACTTGGTGAAGCCGTCCACACCTCATTCTAGAGACTTGTGTGTCTGTCCGGGTATCTCCAACCACATCGACTCGTCCACACCAGGGTTGCCAACATATCACCAATAAATCTCTACCAACATCTCAACAACAATGTTTCGTCAACAGTCTAACAACTTGTTACCTACAAATTTGTTCACAGTGTTGTCGACATATTTTGTCACTAGTGTGGACGCACCTTTAAAGTTGCGCTGAGAACATTTGGAATGTTAAAATCAAAACTATCCTGGTTTTGATGACAATCATACTTTTATCATAAATATTTTTCACCAGAATCACCTAGGGCATTTTCATCTACCTCGTGATTCATATATTAAGACAATAATACTCTCTACCGGGAATTTAATTCATATTTTTAACATAGTGTTATATTCACGAATAGAAAATATAAGTTCCTATTTTATAAATACGAATTAAATCAGCTGTAGTGGATCTTGATATCTGAAAGTTTCAGTCGAAGGCCATTTCTGTTAAAGAGGTAAATATACAAGCAACTATGATTTGATGTAATTCCAATCTCTGATTAATATACTAAGAAATTATGAATTGAAATCTAATAAATATTTATGGTCATTGTACTTAAATTCCCATAACTCCTTTTCAAGATTTATTCGATTCAACTTTAAGAATAAAACGACGTATGCCTGGTAATGAAATATTGGCCTATCTCACTTTGGTTTTCGAATGCATTTTTTTCTAATAAATTGATAAATTGCTTTAGAAGCA
>NC_090747.1:40368786-40371286 GCF_036898095.1 Palaemon carinicauda | reverse complement strand
ACCTAGGACCGTCGTGATATCGCCGGGAACACCGAAGCTGGTGATCCAATTCGATAGGAGAGCTTTGGTGCAGGCATGGGAGGTGGCTTCAGACATCGAAGTCGCTTCTAACCCTCTAGTTGAGCGGTCGACGATCGTCAGGAAGTATCTTGCAGAACCTGGAGGCGGCAGATATCCCACGACGTCCACGTGGATGTGTCCGAACCCTCCCTGGGGTTGTGGAAAATCGCCAACTCCCGACTCAGTATGGCGGTTCAACAAACTTCTATGTCAGTTAATGCAAGTTTTCAATCACTCACAGGCGTCTTTCTTGATCCCTGGCCAGATAAATTTCTCGGATAGTAGACGGGCCATAGTGCTACCCTAGGGGTGTGATAATCCATGGAGGACGAAAAAGATCTTCCTTCTACAGGAAGCAGGAATCCATGGGTGTGAGCGCTCCATGCTGGTGTCTCAGATGATGGTTTCGCCGGCTGGGCCCGGGGGGAATGTCCTTCATCTGCTGCATTGATGTTGCCGTACGATAGTCCTGGAACTCCTGGTCGCTCTGCTGTTCTATGAAGATATGACTTAGTCGATCCCCAGGTTGACTGCGTTGATCTCAATCCTAGAGAGGGCACTGGCGACGGGTTCCTCTTTCCCGATACGTAGCTAATAGTGCAGTCAAATTCTGCAATGGCTGCCAGGTCTCGTTGTTAGCGAGAGGACCATGCGTCCAAAGACTTTGTGAAAGCGTGGATCAGGGGCTGGTGGTCCGTCACGATGGGTGAAGGGCTTCAATCATATATTTGAAGTGGCGGATGGCGATGTAAATGGCGAGGAGCTCCCTGTCGAATGTGCTGTACCTGGTTTCCGAAGGTTTGAGTTTCTTGCTGAAGAAGGCCAAGGGCTGCGGGGAACCATTGACAATCTGTTCGAAAACCGCACAACAGGGGGCGTTGATGGTGTCCGTAGTCAGCTTCAGGGGGGAACTGTCGTCTTGGTACGCCAGGGTGGTGACCTTGGCGAGGGCGGCCTCCATCCTGTCAAACGCGCATTGCGGCCAGGGACCCCATATGAGCTTCTTGGCTTTTCCCTTAAGGACGTTGTTGAGGGATGGAGTGACAGTAGTGGTCTACCATTCCCAAAAACTCGTGGGCTTCACTCCTGCTGAGAACATTTGATATCCAAGGAAGTTCACCCTTTAAGCGCCAAATGTGCACTTGTTGAAGCGCACGGTCAAACAGTTCTCCTGAAGGCCTTTCAGCACAGCGCGGACGTGTCCCCAGTGTTCTTGTTTCGTCCTGGAAAATGTTAAGATGTTGTCCACGTAGCAGACACAGAATGGCAGGTCCCCAAGGATGCTGTCCACCAATAGCTGAAATGTGGCACCAGCATTGTGTAGTCAGAAGGTTGAATATGAGGTATAAGAGATAAACGGCGTTATAATAGCGGTCTTATGCATGTCCTCTGGGACCAGAGGAACCTGAAAGTATGATTTAAGAAGGTCCATTTCAGTAAAAATTTTTGCCTTATGGAAGGCGCTGGTGAAGTCTTGCATGTTCAGCAGAGGGTAGTGGTCTGATTTTGTGATGAGGTTAAGATACCGGTAGTTGCCTCAGGGCCTCCATGTCCCGCCCAGTTTCTTTACCATGTGGAGAGGAGACACCCAAGGACTGGACGCCTTCTTGCATATGCCTATCCATTCTATGTCTTCCAAGACGCACATATCATGTCTCAGCTTTTGCCGTGGGAGGCGGCGGAACCTGGCATGCGTGGGAGGTCCCGCCATGTTGATGTGGTGGTAGATCCAGTGCTTGGAGGGGGACCCCGGCGGCTGTCGAAGTTCCGTCTTGAAGACTTCGGGAAACTCCTGAAGAAGGGCGGCGTAAGGCTGTTCTACGACGGCGAAGATGGGTGTTATACAATGACCAGCTCTCAGTTAGCAGGATCCGCATGTCCAGGTGTAGATGAGGCGTCTCTTAGCGATGTTGACGAGTAGACCATGGTCAGCCATGAAGTCTGCGCCGAGGAGGGGATGTCTGACGTCAGCGATGGCAAATGCCTAAGAGTAAAATAGGCCCATGATTGAGATTTTCAGCACACTAGTCCCATAACACAGTATGTGAGATCCATTGGCAGCGATGAACAAGGGAGCATCATTGCTAGGTGCACGGTCTAGGTCGCCCGGTGAGTGAGGAAATGTTGACGGCGTACAGCCGGTATAAACCATAAGCTTAAAGTAGGATACGGCGTCGAGGATGTAGAATCCGATCTTTCTGCGATCTGCTACTTTGGCCATAATCGATGTCGGCGGTGGCTGGCATCAAAGCTTTTTCGGGAACTTGCAGGAGGCCCTATTATTCATTGCGTTACTACCAAACTGCTGGTGGTAGAAGCAGCAAGTCGGGTTCGGTTTATGGTTCTGCTGCATGAGCTTCAGCGGTTTCTTCTTCATTAGGGCAATTATTTTGTTGTCGTCAACAGAGGGCGCCACCGAGGAGCCGAAGGATAAGCAGCT
>NC_090747.1:40358786-40361286 GCF_036898095.1 Palaemon carinicauda | reverse complement strand
TATATATATATGTGTGTGTGTGTGTGTGTGCATACATATAAACATATATATATATATATATATATATATATATATATATATATATATATATATATATATATATATATATTTACAGTACATGTATATGCATATATATATATATACATATATATATATATATATATATATATATATATATATATATATATATATATATATATATATATATATATATATATATATATATATATATATATATTTACACACACACACATATATATATATATATATATATATATATATATATATATATATACATATATATACATATATATATATATATATATATATATATATATATATATATATATATATATATATATATATATATATATATCTAAGTTTTCCTTTATTAAGATTCTCTTGACTTGTTACAGTTTTTGTTATAAGGATAGAGAAACCAGTTATACTGAGCCCTGGTGACGTCCATTGTCAATAAACCTCATCATTTAACTAAAATAGTATATTATTTTTGTTTGAATTTCCAGATTCATCTTAAGAGAATAGTTTTCTGGCACTTTTCAGCATAATATGAAGTGTTAAAATGTGACTTGCAAATCTCCAGTTTCGTTAGTCTCTTAATCTTTATAAACGAGAAACATGTTGTCAAGATAAATAAGGTGTTTTATTCTAAGGTAAAAGTCTGAAAGAACTGGGTAAATGGTTGCTCACAGATATTAACCTTATTTAGCAATCATTGATACAAGCAACTGACAAATACGATATATTCTCTGTAGCCTTCCTATTATGGAGATAAATGAAACTCCTACCCATGTAATTTAGATGAATCAATGTTCTTTGCTTATACTTTTTCAGTTAAAATACCACAGTTACTTTCTTACGGAAAAATAAACCTCCTCGAATCGGTATATTAGAGATTATGATTTCTATATAAGAGCCAAATATAATTTTCATCTATTACATATGGCTTTTCCAAGGGAAATCAAGTTCACAAGAAAATTAAGACTAGAAACAGAAACTGAGGATGAAAGGAGTATCTGAAAATCCGGAACAGTTTTAAACTTCCAGACAAAAGAAAAGCAGTAAATTTCACGAGTAAACATTTGAGACTCTGATAAACCTCTCAATGTTGTTTTAGAAGAAATCAGCGGCAGTCGGAATTCGCTTCTGCAAAGATAATTTTTTTTATATTTCTATTTGGCAAAAATGGCTGATTTTTTTGGGGAGATGAATAGCTTGATTTCATTTCTGGTACATAATACTATTCAATGCCGATTAGGGACACTTATTTGCAAAGTCCAATAGTGCCCTGAGCATTTGGGGATAATATGAATGAAAAATAATCAGTGACATTAATATGACTGCTTTACTATCAGATTAACTATGAAGAATAACCATTTTTGCTTTTGGTGAAAACCTTGCCAACCCCCCACCCCCTTTTTTTTTATTAAATTATGTTAAATGTATCACATAAACAATACCTATAAAAAATTAAAATAGATCATAAATAACCTTAATAGTAACATATATTTGCGAAATAAAATACTTATAAAAACTTTGAATTCTGAATCAAACATATGTCCCTGAAGGTCCAACGAAAAATAAAAATCAATCTGGGATACAGAAATATATTGATTGGAACAAATGTACTCTCTCTCTCTCTCTCTCTCTCTCTCTCTCTCTCTCTCTCTCTCTCTCTCTCTCTCTCTCTCTCTCTCTCTCTCTCGCATGAAAATATGTTTCCAATAGTAATAAATATTTCCGACATTAATCATTAATAGTAGGAGGGAAATTTGGGATTGGTATTTTGTGTTTTTTGATATCTTTCATGATGTAAATTGTATACTGATTTCTTAAAAATGAGCAGTGTCTCGTGATAAAGATTACGTTTGCTGTTTTTAATTATACTCGATGTTAGGAAAACAAAGTAATACTCACCAAACCGTATGAAATTAGAAGGCCTATGGCGAGGAAAAAAAAATATACAGCTGTCACTCATTACACTTGCTTAATGAAAAGAAATATGAAAATCTAATTGACAATTTGTTCAAAGGGAGAATGATTGATGCTCTGGCAATAAATTATATATTTTTGTTTTCTTTTGTTAAACTATAGGGATAAAAATCGATTGGTTATTGAATGTATCATTATATATAAGAATGAGCTAATTATGAATAAATATAAAATCGTTTTTCATTATAAATGTATATAAGAGAGGGATGCAGAAGAGTAAAGGTGTTTTCATATATATTTTCTATAGGATTTGATAAGAAATCTGATTATTTTACAATTAATCTGAGATGACTTTTATCTCGTTTTGAAAAAAAAAAATCACTCATCATATATTTTAATAAGTATTCTAATTATTTTTGTTCAGGAAATTAGGAACTTTTGACATGAGAGCCATGCCTTTTTTCTATAGCGGAAACTATCCTTGATAAGAATAATTTTTTTTCCACAGATCTTAAAGATAAGTATATATATATATATATATATATAT
>NC_090747.1:40348786-40356286 GCF_036898095.1 Palaemon carinicauda | reverse complement strand
CTCTCTCTCTCTCTCTCTCTCTCCAGCAATTACGATATCTGAAATAAGTATCGATTATAATTTACATTATCTACTTTTTGATTTGATTTAAAAACTTGGTTTTCAACTCGATCATACTGTGGGAATACAATGAACCTTATTTGGAGGAAAAGATGTGTTTTTTAAAGACATTGGTCAGATTATTATTATTATTATTATTATTATTATTCCCATGAAAAACAGAGGGGAGAGAGAGAGAGAGAGAGAGAGAGAGAGAGAGAGAGAGAGAGAGAGAGAGAGAGAGAGAGAGAGAGAGAGAGAGAGAGAGAGAGCATTTATGTCAAGGGATATAAAGAGAACAATTAGACGACATTAATGGAAATTAGTAATTACCTTCTTTTGCCTTGAATTTAACTCCCTCATGAGAGGGATTCTAGCAAAAATGAGCAGTTATATGCAGACATGATATCTGAAAGAGCCTCTACGGAGCCTTTTGTACTAATGAAAAGCGGCTCTTAAACCTGGAAACTGCCTTTTGAACTATTATTTTTCGAGCCTATATAGGAAAAAAGAAAGTTTTTATATGATAATAATATAAATTAGTGCTGAGGCACTATAACCTATTCGTATATTTAAATGATTTATTTTAGAATCTTCTATCAACACATAATGTTCCAGCTTGTATCTATCATTATGTTGGGCTTGCTATAGAATCTATGTTGTACTCTCTAGTAAGGGCTAGGGGGGCGGGTAACACCTCGATTGACCGATTGATGATTCACGCGCAGCTTTTGTATTTAATATCAGATACATGATAAGCCTCTTTTCATTAGTTGCCATTGTGGGATGCGAAATTTCGTTAATTTTATTTGGTATAGCCTCTTCTTTCATATGGAAGGAATTAATATCTCTATTATTATTGAAATTTCGGCGCTGATCGTTGAATTATCCCCGTGAGTGGAGGCGGTACAAATTCTGGTGCAGAGCAACTCTTCCATTGTAGGAGGTGCTCATCGGAAGAGAATCCGTCAAAGTCAGGCTGCTGGTAAAATCACAGTTGTTGGAGTTAGGTGGGGTCTATGTAATATTGGGCTGGGCTCCCAGTACTACATGTTGATTTATTAATCCTGGACAAGTAGCGTGGATAAACAATCCCGCTATAGGTAGCGAAGTGTCATATGTGTTACGTTCGCTTTGGGCGCTTATACCTACTTACCATTATGCCTTTCTTTTTTCTTTGTATTTTAGTTTATTAATTTAAAGACTTTACTTTTTATTGGTGAAAAAGAAAAAAATCCTGAATATAGAAATAACACTTTGCTCACAAAATTTAGAAAATCAGTATACATATATAAATTTGTTAAAATAACAGGCACTGTACACTTGAAAATAATGAACTTCACTAATACTAAGTATTCTCTTGAAAGTAGAAAAGTTGCTCAATTGATTGGAGCAAAACTACAAAATCTGTTAAGAAAAGAAAAAGCTGGTAATTTTTTAAAACACAAAATCACTAAAATTTTTGGTGTGAAAGGAAGGCTATATTTTTTGTAGTAATACTTATTGGATCTGGATAAAATTTTCCAAAAGTCATCTACAATAACCCTATATGATGGCAACACAAAAAAAATATATTTGGTAACTATAAACTGGAAAAGAATGGCTTGGTGTCAATGTAACCCCTACCTCACGAGATTTACGGAAATGAAAGGCAAATTTAGATCACTAATAAATGATTGATATGCATGCAATTTTGACAAAGTAATCTAAAATTACCTTAGATGAGGGCAAAAATGTTAAATATTATAATTAGTAAGTATAAACTGGTCAAAAAAACTAATTTGTGAAACTTACCACGTGCGATGGCACTGGTCGCAGACGTAGTTGACATGCGAGTTACATGCAGGCTTATGGCACTTCCCACACAGAAGCTTGGTCCTGGCATTAGAAGTCAAAGGGCAGATAGGGCATCTGTGGCACTTCTCACTTCTTTTTGAGTGTCTGAGGCTTCGTCTTCGGGCTCTTTTACCTCAAAAATCTCTACGGCACTTAGGTCAGGTTCAGCAAGAGACGCTGATGGAGGCACAGGAGACGCTGAAGGAGGCACAGGAGACGCGCCAAAGGACATAGGGAACGGTGAAGGAGGCCTACGAACGAGGGAACTCGAATTGCATGCGAGATAACCAAATCTTACATCACATTGGCTAATTCTCCCTCAGGATTAGCAGCCAAAAGCTGGGCCTCTTCCTCCTCCTTCTGCCAAGTTACGGCATCCTGAAGGTCCTCAAGGACGCCGACTGCTTCAAACATCGATAGGGATAAATATGAACTCGCTGGTAAGGGATTGATGTCTTTCCAGGTAAATCATGAACTGCAGATTAGCATTTAGGTTCCAACTTCTTTTACGGCCTCTCGTGGAATGGTTGGAAACGACCTGACCTTTCATTAGAAGGGGCTAGCGTTCAATCCCAAGTACGGGGTAGAAATTTACTTCTATTTGAGCAAGATGTTGTGTTGATATTTATCCATATATATATATATATATATATATATATATATATATATATATATATATATATATATATATATATATATATATATATATATATATATATATATATATATATATATATATATATATATATGTGTGTGTATATATATACACATAAGTAGCTAATCATTGTGTATTTACATGTTCATAAAATTTACAGATAGTTTCGTGTTTTATTGGTTTGCATGATATACCTATTTATGAAAGTAAGATATCTTTCGACATATGAATGCAGTGTGTTTCGAAGGAAAATTCAAGTTGGTTGCCATTTGCCACTTAATTTGAGCGCTCTCCCAAAAGAACTCCTCTTCATAATTTTTTTAAATGGAACCTTCTGGGAATTGCAAACGTAAAAAGGAATACAAAAAAAGAAAGATGAGAGGAGATTTCCCTAAAGAAAATACTTATATTCACATTAAGGTATGATAACTTTTCTTAGACTGAATGGTCATTGACACTTATTACTATTTGTTATATAATATAGGCGACCCCAGGGACATGAACAACCAACGGCCAATCAGCCTCCTTAATGTTATTTATAAAATTTTCACCAAAGTTATCACCAACCGAATTGTAAGAAAGCTTGATGGAAATCAGCCAAGGGAACAAGCGGGCTTTAGAAGAGGCTACTCCACAATTGACCATATACAAACAGTAAACCAAATCATTGAGAAAACAAATGAATACAAGATACCACTAGTAGTAGCACTTGTAGATTACACCAAAGCATTTCACTCGGTTGAAACTGAGGAGGTCATGTCAACGCTGGAAGAACAGGGAGTTGACTCAGTTTACATCAATGTACTCTGTCACATCTATGAACATATGACATAATTTATTCGCCTCCACAAGGACTCTGAACCATTCCAACTCAAGAGAGGTGTCAGACAAAGTGACACAAACTGTTTACTGCCTGCCTTGATAGAGCTTTCCGACAACTCAACTGGCAAGAAAAAGGAATAAAAATAGAAGGAAAATATCTAAGTCACCTAAGATTTGCTGATGACGTCATTATCATTGCTCAAACCAAAGAAGAGCTTCAACATATGCTCACCGAGCTAAATGAAGCAAGCAAATCAATTGGCCTCCACATGAACTTCCAAAAGACCAAAGTCATGAGCAGTGAATATACTGAAAATGCAGATGACATACTTGAAATTGAAAACCAACAAATTGATGAAGTGGACCACTACAGCTACCTAGGACAACGAATCTCTCTACATGACGCCTGTAAAGAGAGCGAAATAAAAAGAAGAATAACTTTCGGTTGGCAAGCGTTTGGAAGAGCCAGTACAGTGTTAAAAAATAAGAAGATTCCAATCATCTTAAAAAGGAAAGTCTATGATCAATGTATCCTCCCCACTGTCACCTAAGGGGCCGAAACTTGGAATCTAACAAAAAAGCTTTCCCTTAAATTACGAACAATGCAGAGGGCACATGAGAGAATTATGCTAAATCTAACATGGAAGGATAGAAAAACAGCTAAATGGATACGTAAAAAATCTAAAGTAATGGATATCCTTGAAACCATTAGCAAGCTCAAATGGAACTGGACAGGGCACATTGCCAGGATGACAGACAACCGATGGACATCACGGGGATACACAAGAAACCGAGGAAGACAAAAAACCCGCTGGCGAGTAGACTTAGACCACCATAAGCAACAGTGGCACAGAATAGCTTGCGATAGAAGTCTGTGGAGAAACATGGGGAAGGCCTACATCCAACAAAGGACTTTTGAAGGCTGAAATGATGATGATGATGATATAAATTATGTTAATACTCAAATATAACGTGGAACACAAAGAGCTCAGCAGTTTGTAATATCTATTATTTTATGGCGAAAGAGAAATTTCATTGTTAGATAAGAAATTCAGGATATGACAACTAAAAAACCGATGAAGCAATGAAGTCCAGAAGCAGAAATTACGTCATAGAATAAGCGTTTTTCATTAAATGAAGTTTTTTGGATTTCACTTTTTTTTTTCTTTTTTTTTCCCGATTACAAGGCTTTCACGCATACTTGACCTCTCAAAATTTCGCCAGAAATCATTTTTTTGTTTCTCCTTTTATTGTCGCTTGTTATGGGTATTTCACATAATCATTTTTTTTTCTCTAATCATATTTCAATAATTATGAAAATGATCTGTAGACATAATATGTTTACAATACGTTATTGATATTATGTGCATCTGAATTCTGAGTATCATAATTTTTTTTTCTTATTATATGTGAAAATGCGACGATGATTTAATCACTCTTATCTTGAATCGCAATTGACCTTACCATTCCATATAAATCCACCAAAAATTCTAATAAATTAAAACTTAATAATCAATTATAAGCAGAGAAAATGGTTCAATTATTTTACAGTAGGTCTTGGAATTATACGGATAGCCTTTTACATAAGACCTTTAAAGTTTTGATTAGATTTGGTTAATTAGCATAATTATGGTAATTGGTTTGGAAGTGTTATAAAATACGTCTTCCACGCTTTTATTTATGGTCAACGTGTAATGAATCAGATTAAACAGTGAAACTGGATTTTAAGCCATTCATGTTTAAAAGTGTACATGAATCTTATATATATATATATATATATATATATATATATATATATATATATATATATATATATATATATATATATATATATATATATATATATATATATATATATACATATATATATATATATATATATATATATATATATATATATATATATATATATATATATATATATATATATATATATATATATATATATATATATATATATATATATATTATATTTATACTGAGAATAGTTTGAAAAAAATTCTAAATAGTTATCAATGACATATTCATCCAGAGTGGTTCGTTTGAATAATTTATTGCGATGTTTCAGTACAATAAAAACGATGAATTGTAAATTATAATCTTCATGGACATCATCATCTTTATAATTATTATCATTATTATTATTATTATTATTAATATTATTATTATTATTATTATTATTATTATTTTCATATATATATATATATATATATATATATATATATATATATATATATATATATATATATATGTATGTATATATATATATATATATATATATATATATATATATATATATATATATATATATATATATATATATATATATATATATATAAATATATATGAGTGGGTGTATGTGTATATGTATGTATATGATCATTTAATCACCATTAATTATATGTTTTTCTTTTCCTTTTTTTCTAGTAAGCTGTGAATAAAGCCACAAATAACTAATAAATTCGGCTTGGGATCTTTACCCATTAGGAAAACTCCTTAAATAATAAATAGTTCTGCCCGGTTGAGGCTCCGACTCTACGTTTGTCAGATGTAAGAGATTTTCATTTTGTTCTTATATAAGTGAGCATGTGTTCCCCCATATGGTTTTCATATCAATGCGGGTAAAATTATTTAGCGATATCCTCTAAGTGTACCACACATATATCAAGGGTGAGATAGCTATCTCGACACACCTCTCATGTTTGTTCAAGATGATGGTTGGTGGTCACTTGTGCCAGCAATAACCAAATCTTATGTTGCATATACGATTTTATCTAACAGTAATATCCTTATGCTTCTAATTACCAGAAAATAGGTACTATACAGGTAACTCTGGGCTACTGAGTGTTTCGACTAATGTAACCTTTCAGATTTGCTTGGCCATGCTAGACATATAACTTAGCATTGACTACTGATAAAATGGGCCACTTTTCAGCAAGAACTATTGATGAATTCAGAAAACTGATGTCTATACATTATCATCAGCAACGGTTTAATGCTTGCGATAATAACCGAAAAGGTTCGGCCAAAAGCTTCGATTATCAATTTTCACTGCTAATGCCTCAAAGCAAAAGCTTACCTGATTTCCGTCGTGAAATTCAAATATCTGCTGAGTGGGAAGTCGAAATTTTCAAGCGGGTTAAACTGATGACGCTCTATGAAAGCCATGAGAAGATTCGGGGGATAAAAACAGACTTTAATGGTTAAAAAAGTTATCACATATTAGGAAAGTAATTCCAATTGAACTAAATACTTATTACTCCAAACAAAAAGCATAGAATATATATATATATATATATATATATATATATATATATATATATATATATATATATATATATATATATATATATATATATATATATATATATATGTATGTATATATATATATATATATATATATATATATATATATATATATATATATATATATATATATATATATATATATATATATATGTTAATAATAATCAAGTTCATTCTGGATTTAACGTATATAACTATATAATTTTTATGAATTCAATTGGAAATAACTAAAATGACAATGCCTGAAGTATTTTTTATATCAATATTGAGATGAATAACAGCATTTGGAGAAATATATTATTATCAAATGGCATGAACGAAAAAAAAGGCATGAAATGCTGCAAAAGGGGATGAAAAAAAAAGGGTGAATACTTGAATAGCTTATAATAAACTAGCTTATGTTCTAAGGCTCTAGTAAGGCTTGGAGTTCTGATGCCTAAGTTAAATTTAGTTGGACCATCAGTTTAAATACTTTAATTTCTAGAGAAAGGAGCAATTTACTTTGCATAATATCGTTGTGTTTACCAAAAGCTTTCTCTTTCATGCTTATCCCTTTTTTAATTTTAGTCTATTGTCTTGGGCAAACACTTACTGTCTGTCCTCAGTAGTTATGTTTATTAACAGAGGTTAGTCCGTAACTGTTATATGTTGTCTCTGCATTTTCATTGAATATTATCTTAGTTTTACACCTATTCCTTTTCAATCCTATATTTTTGTTTGGAATATTGAAATCGTCTATCATCTTTATCAATTCCTCCTTGATTCACTAAACACAATTATAGCATCTACAAATCGCATGGTGTTAAGGTAACCCTCATTAATATTGATTGCAACTCTATCTC
>NC_090747.1:40303786-40341286 GCF_036898095.1 Palaemon carinicauda | reverse complement strand
AACGGTGATTTGATTTTACCATAGAGTTTACAGGTATTTTTAGAATAGTTATTAATTTTATTATCATTATTTTTCTATTATTATCATTGTTATATTCACTTTATGAACATTTTTATAATCTATATTTGCTTTTTTTTATTGTTTTCATTATCATCATGATTAAAATTCTATGTATTTTGAACTTGATTTATCTTTATCGATTAATAAATAAATAAACCTATTTCTTAACAATGTCAAGCTAAGTATCATTGTTGAGGTGAAAATGGTTCCAAAACGATCACGCCAATCGTTCTACCAATTATTGCCACGATATTTCAGGTCAAATCAAAATGCCTCGTAGCTAATTAGAGCCGAAGGACAAATAATAATCTTATAATAAATAACTATTTATGTCATAAATCAGATGTTTAGCTAGTCTGCATTGAGGTCCATGTTCCTTAGAGCCCTCAGTATCTGTAGATCCGAATAAATAATGAAGAATTTAGAAATATAAATCAAATATGTTTTCAAAGTGATTTTAGCACACAAGACATAGACAAAAGCTAGACACTTGTACGAAAAACTTTTTATTTGCCCAAAAGGAATAGAGTGAATCAACCCAATTTTCCGTCCCCACCATACCATCCTAGATTTTAATCTATTGTCGCTCTTCTAACTATGCCGGGGATCTATACATTTTCTTATCGGAATACCATTGGCAGAACTTTAATTTGTAAAGGATCTGGCAGTAATGAAGTTATGGTTTATAAGATACCATATAGAAGTAGACATTTTTATATTGGACAATCTGGAAAATCATTAGATAAACGCATTTTAAATCATAAGTATATTATAAGAACAAATCATAAAATTAAAACCAATTGTGTACATAATAATATTTATAATTATACAGTTGATTAGAAAACATTCACAAATTTTCTGCAAAAAACCCGATTTTATAGAGAGAAATTACATTGACAAAGTGTTTATATTTTATAGTAAGAATAAGAATTTTAATTTATTTGCAGACATAGGCATAAATAAATTAGATCATTTTATTTTACACAGTACAAAGTGTCAGTACAAGAAATCAATATTTTTATTCTTTTGTTTTTTTGCTTGTCGAAATTCCATTTCCTTGTTTTCTTATTTATTTGTAATTTATTCTTTTATTGGTTTTATCCTCATGTCCGAGGACTTTTGCCTGTTTTGTAGTAATAGTACTGTTTTATTTATTTATTTCTTATGATATGAGGCGTTTCATGTATGCCAAAACATGTGTATTTATTCTTTTCTTAATAAACGCTCTACAAAGAGGTCCAGTGGCGGATGAAAGTAGCACATTTTTACGTATACACATAATCTTTTAATTTTCGTTATTTGGACTACTATAAATTAATTTATCTTCGTGTTAAAGAGGATTATATCTGTAATATATATATATATATATATATATATATATATATATATATATATATATATATATATATATATATATATATATATATATATATATACAGAGAGAGAGAGAGAGAGAGAGAGAGAGAGAGAGAGAGAGAGAGAGATAGTAGGTTGGACAGGGCACCAGCCATCCGTTGAGATACTACCAATAGAGAGTTATGGGGTCCTTTGACTGGCCACACAGTACTACATTGGATCCTTCTCTCTGGTTACAGTTCTTACCCTTAGGCTACACATACACCGAACAGTCTACCCTATTCCTTACAGATTCTCCTCTGTTCTCATACCTCTGACAACACTGAGATTTCCAAACAATTCTTCTTCGCCTAAGGGGTTAACTACGGTACTGTAATTGTTCAAAGGCTACTTCCCTCCTGGTAAGGGTAAAAGAGACCCTTTAGCTGTGGTAAGCAGCTCTTCTAGGAGAAGGACACTCCAAAATCAAACCATTGTTCTCTAGTCTTGGGTAGTGCCATATCCTCTGTACCTAGGTCTACCACTGTCTTGGGTTAGAGTTCTCTTGCTTGAGGGTACACACGGGAACACTACTTTATCTAATTTCTCTTCCTCTTGTTTTATTAATGCATTTGTGGTTTACGTGGGAAATGTTTATTTTAATGTTGTTACTGTTCTTAGAATATTTGATTTTTCCTTGTTTCCTTTCCTCACTGGGCTATTTTCCCTGTTGGGGCCCCTGGGCTTGTAGCATCTTGCTTTTCCAACTCGGGTTCTAGCTTGGCAATTAATAATAATATATATATATATATATATATATATATATATATATATATATATATATATATATATATATATATATATATATATATATATATATATATATATATATATATAACACCAACCAGTCATTATACATATATTTTACAGTTATGATAAACAATATGCAATTATATTATTCTTACTTGTAATATGATAAATATCCATATCATATTCTTTTAGTCTTTGATTCTTAGTTTTTAACTTATGAAGAAATCCGATAGGATTATGATCTCTTTAAACAATTAGAGGAAAAATTAATGAAGTTATATACACATCAGAATATTCTAATACTAAAATCAAGGTTAATATTTTTTTCCTTTCTTTTCGAGAAATTTTTCCGACTTTTATTACGTTTTCTTGAGAAATAGATCAACACCACCATGTCCCTCTTGTAATAATACAGCACCTTTTGCAGTGCCACTGGCATCTGCAACTAGTTTGAATTCATAATTAAAATCAGGAACTTGTAGCACTAGCCAACTCTTAAAACCAGCTTTCAAGTTCAAAAATGAATATTTAAATTCAGAACAGACAAAATTCCAATTTTTATTTAAAAGCTGGGTTGATGGTTCACTAATAGAAGAAAAATTATGACAAAATTCTCTTTAATACCCGTCCATGCTGAGAAAACGCATCTTATTTCTTGTGTTTTGACCTGTGGAAATCTGAAATAGCACATACTCTGGCATAACCAGGTTTAATCTGACCCTGTCCTGCAACATACCCAAAAAATGTCACTGTAGCACATCCAAATTAACTTTTAGCTAGATTGATAGTCAATTTTGCGTCACTCAAAAGTTCAAAATACTTTCTTTTAAACTTCATATATTCATACCGGGAGCGATGCAAAAGAGCTAGGCCCAAAAGAGCTAGTACAATTGAGCTGGTGCGACAAAATAGCTAGTTCTATAATAGCTAGTACCAAAATCACTTTTGTGATAAAATAGCTAGTAGTACATTTGAGGTGGTTCAAAAAGAGCTGTTAACCAAAATGAATATTTATATAAAATTTTATTACATAAAACTTCGTCACATATCCATAATTGTTTCAGTTAACACACTTCATTATAGAAATAGATACAAAAAAAGGCAGTCATTGCTAGAAATTAAGTAGATAAAATAACTGAAAATAAAAAAAAAAAATAAAACTAACTTTTATTGTTATGTTAAAGCTTATTCCTCGTAAAAAATCTTTAGTAGATATATCATTATTTGTGTGCTTGCTAATCAAGTTTTTCAATCTATCGCTAACTTCCTTAGTCTTTCTTTGGACAGGTAATTGCTTCCCACTGATATATGCAATTAGATTGCTTCTCTGAAGTGCTTCTTCTTTTTTAATTCCTTGAAAAAAGTGCCATACGGTTGGATGAGCAGTGCCATACATTCCCTGAATAGCACGATGCCATCCCTCTAACTTGTTTTTTGTCCTTATTCTGTCGTTTTGTGTTCTTTCCCGGACGTTCCACAATTCGATGAGAAATAAGGGAATTCTTCTTCCTCTTCTCTGTCGTCTACCAATGTACGTGTCTTCGAAATAGTCATATAATATTCGCATTTCTTCATCCAATTGTAGACGTTCAAGGTCTTCATTTAGCTCTTCGAATGCATCTGTCACTTCATCTGGATTTAGAAACGCTAAAGCAGCCAGCATCTTGCAATAAAGACGGCAGTTGGCATCCGGTATATAGCTATTTGATAATCCCCTGATTTGTATTTTTCTCCATATTGACTGTGATAGATGCAAGAAACATCCATTCATGTTTGCATCAGGATACACTGTCATGAAAGCATTGATAGCTGACTTTTCAAAATCTAAAGTTACGTTTTCAGGGTCACAGTCTGGGTGTTTGTCTTTCAAAATCTGAAATACTCGTTCATACGTTGACTGAGCCTTATCAGGCATCATAACATAAACAGGGAAAAAGAAAGTTTTCTCTAACAACATGGATCGTGTATAATTGATAAAATATTCTAGGAACGACTTTGAAAGTGCCATCACACATCCATATTTTTGAATTAGTAAGTTGATCGAGCATATGCTGGCTTGCAAATATGATTATTCGTTTTGAATCGCTTGTTACATCACTCAGTAAGAAGAGTTCTGTATCTCCGTTTATAGTAAAAGTTTTAAATTCTTCTGGAATTATCAATTCGTTGATTGATAAAGGTTCAGGAAAATGGCCTTCAACCTTACGTCTACGTTGAATACGTTTTTGGAGCGCTCTTTTTTAGGGACATTAGCCATTGCTTCGTCATCCAGCTCTTGTACTACAGCAGCAATAACTCTTTGTGGTGGTGCATTACAATTTGAATCTTGCTCATTCATTTTCCCTAAAGCAATTCTAACACTTTGCCTCGCGGGATCTGGAGCATGATTATGTTCTTGTCCAATTTTTACTTAACACTTTTCTTGGTAGTTCGGCTTAGTTTTCAATGTTACTCTACAATCCTTCATTACACATCTCCAGTTCCGGCTGGTTTTGTTCGTTGTATTTTTTGCGGTACAAATATCCATCGTAGCTAAGTAAATCTTTTCCTTTCTGGGACTTTATAACTTCCATGATGAAGGGTGGAATACTAGTAACTTTTTTCTCCATTGATAAGAAAAAGATTAAAAGAAAAAAGGAAGTAGAAATAACTCTCCATTTTATTGAAACTAGTTATTTTGGTTAACAGCTCTTTTTGCACCAGCTCAAATATAAAACTAGCTATTTTGTTACATTAGCGATTTTGCTACTAGCTATTATGGAGTTAGAAATTTTGTTGCACTAGTTCAATTGTACTAGCTCTTTTGGGCCTAGCTCTTTTGGACCTAGCTATAATGTCGCATATTCATTCATACCAGTCACCTCTGTATATTATTCCATCATCAATATATGCTGTACAGCCATCAATATCTCTAATTATAGAACTGATCAAACGCTGGTAAGTCAACGGGCTGTTCTTGATCGCAAAAAAATATAACTTCGTACTAGTAGAGGGATTTAGGTGTAACAAATGCTGAAAATTCTGTCCCTCTCCATCAGTGGCACCTGATAAAATCTTTAAAGTAGACCAATCCTCATCACACACATGGCTTACCAAATTCTATCAATACAATCATCAGTCATGACATGGAAAAACTATCTGATCTAGTCACCTTGATCAATCACTTTGAGAAAATAGGATCAAATTCGATAACTATTATCTTACTTTGGAACCAATATACATGATGAGCTCCAATCACTCCTACCAGATTCTATTGAGTCGTATTCTAGTAGATACTGGATTTCCTGTTTAAGATATTTCTCTTTCCCGATTGGTTGAGCGTCTCAAACAACGACATCATGGAATATTTTGTCAGTCTTTGAAGGAACATTATAAAACAATAGTTTAAGTTCATCCATCAATTGTTTATTGTCTCTGTTGTGACAGTGAGATATATGCTAGCTTAGAAACTAGGATTTTTAGTACTTCGGAATTATTAAGTTTTGCTGTGTAGTATACAGCAAAACTGGTGATACTTTTTTTCTCTCCTTTTTTTTTCTTTCATTAGGCAAGCGTTGTTCTTAAGTTGTCACTTAGTATTAAATGTTATATGTCAGTTTCTAAACATGTAAATGTAAAAGGTAAGGCAACGTAATTTGATCACAGAATAATTTAAGATCGTTAGATAAACACATTTCATGCTAATATCCAATTTCAGAGCAATATTTGATATGTAACTGTAGCATGAAACCCTTTGTCAACGTGACTCAGAGAGAGTCAATAAGGCTAGTCTTGAAACTGTCTGTCTGGATAGAAGGAAACTTGGGAAGCAGGCGTCTAGGTGAAGAAGATTTTATGCAGAGCCCTATAGTAGAGTGATAACACTTCATGCCTTTGGGATATGATTTCAAAGTTATTTCTTATATTTTTCTTATGTCGTGATGTGTATTCAACAAATATTAGTTAAGATCGGGATTTAAAATTCTACAAAAAATTATTACAAGTCATAATTTAGTGTCTATAGCCAACGCCACATTTATAATTATAGTCTCCCAATGAGATTCTTCAGTTCGAGAAAAAAAAATGAATAAATAAATGAATAAATAAATAGATAAATTAATAAGTAAATAAATAAGCGAGGTGGGGATTTATATTCGCTATTAGAAATAAAATTAATTCTGCTTTCCTATTATTAAACTTTTACTTTACGAACGGAAAAAATATAATCATATCAGACATATTCAGCCACACGTATTATGTGCAGATTCCACAGAGAGACAATAACGATGTATCTCAAATTATTGTGAATATTTTCTTCACCACTCTTCTTCTTCACAGTTTATACGTAGACTTTGTTATTGTTCGTGACGTCACGGCAGGGAAAAATAGGAGTGATGATTCTTCCATTAACTTTTGTGTTAATTTTGTATTCATTATTTTACCTTAAGTATTTAAATACTTTAAATCTTTTATATATAACTCAAGTCTGCTGGTCTAGGATGTATGGTTGTCCACGCACGGAAGGCTGACTTGCTAAATTACATTTTAGCTTAATTTTTTGTTTTGTATGCCATATGTTGAAAGTTAGGATATCTTTTCCCCTGGAGTTGCAAGATTTCTCCTTTTATTCTTAATAAGTGTATTGCTTAAAACTCACGAGTCACAAGTGTTTCAAGCCTGTCCTAAATGAGAGTTGGCACCTCGAGACCACTGGCCTACGCATTGAGATGCGCGGTTTTTTGGGAAGGAAGGCGGACGCGGCTGACATGAACTCGACCTCACAAAGTTACAGGCCACGGTACTTAGCGGAACTGCCAACCCAGGCCCCAGGGTCAACCTCGGCTCCCACTCTTCCCCACTAGCCTGTCCCTTTGCACAATAACGGACCAAGATTCCACCAAGGACGAGGTCAAGTAGATAAGTGAGAAAGCAGCTAGTTCCCCAGAAATATCTGTTCCAGTCTGGGGGTGAGTTGGAAGGGGCCATTGACTCCGCAAACTAAGTGGTGTAGGCCTAGTGAAGCAAACATAAGACCGCCACTTGTTAGTTTAATTAGTGGCCATTCCCCCTTTAGATAAGCTTCTATTTGTCTCATAAGCTAGATTTAGGTATCATTCAGGCATTACATCTTTCGAGGTGTGTGCATGGAAATTAATGTTCTTTTAAAATTTGGTCTTGGTAATTTCTTGAGGTCACTGACCACATGTTAGGACTTCACACCAGCCTACCGCACACAATTATTTTATAAGAACATTTTGGTTTTATTTATTCCGTTTGAGGGTTAATCCCACGAGTTAATTCCGTTTAATATTTTCAATATTTTGTGTTGTAAACTGATTTTCTTTTCACTTATTCATTTTGCCATATGAATAAATCCTAATTGAGTTACTGATACTCTTTTCAATTATTAATTTTGCTATGTGAATAAATCATTAATGAGTTACTCCAATTCTTTTTTGCTGTAATAGATTATTTTGGAATAGATTACAAACTTTGGCATCTTTAACCCCATTATATGAATTTTACCAATTTATACTACAGGACGGGTCAGAAGCACCTGAGATGTTGAGAGTAACCCACTTTAGATAGGTAAGTTCGGTATCACCAAGTGTACGCTATTTAACTTGGTGCTTTAAAGGTGAAGCCTGACAATGCTAGCTAGGCCATAAAATACTTTTATTTTCATGTGTGGATTTCCCTGGCCTCTGGACAGTAAAATTTCCCCCTTTAGTATTCAAGAGTGAGGGTTAAGGAACTGCGTCAGTAAAGTTATTAGCAGGGTGTTTGTGCCCCAAGTGTAAGTGCTTATTATCCTCCCCTGATGATCTATGTGTAACTGACGTAGGGAGACTTTCCTGGACTAAGTTCCGACTCAAACATTTATATAAAAATAAATTTTCCATAATAATAATAATAATAATAATAATAATAATAATAATAAAAGTGATACGAATAAATGGGATGGCTCTGGAGTCTAGGCCTATGTTATTGGCTTTATAACTCATCGTTTTCTTTTCCTCCTACATTGAATCGTTTAGTCATCTATAAACAATTGTTTCGTTAATGTTAAGACGATTGGTTATACATATTCTATTTTTCATTGAGAATCTGGTGAAATAACCTGGATCAGTTATAGTTATCGGGTAGCTTCTGCATAGCAAGAGCCGGTAGCTGCTGGGTAGCTCTAGCCATATTTGACAAGTGACTTGCTCGTGAGACCACCAGTTGACGTTCGGTTAGACAGCGAACACAACTACATCTTCTGATATGTTTTTAACATAAATACTTAACTATGGAGGCTAAAAAGTTAGACTCGTTATTATTATTATTATTATTATTATTATTATTATTATTATTATTATTATTATTATTATTATTTATAATTCAAAATTACTGGATTAGATAAATTCTTTAAAATCATGTTTAATGAACCTGTATTTTATTGAGCGAAGATTCAAAATGCTTCGTCCTGGGAACTTTTTCTCATTAGAAATGTGAAAAATGGGAGAGTTTCCAGTTAGTGACTTTCCAACCTAAATACACCAATTAGCGTGATAAAAGAAAAAAATAGACACCCTAATCCAAAATCGAATAATATTCATGAAACACGGTGAAAACACTGAAGCTTTTGTTTGCAAGAATTCTGGACACACTGAAAACATGATTTTCCATCACATTTTCTATGGAGGTGAGTGGTTTGTAGAGGTTTTTATCATGATATTATAAGTGCAGTATTGATTGATTGAGCTAATTTTCCATCGGCTTTTGCTCTGCTGTATGCTAATTACGCTCGAGATTAAACTTCATTGCACTCCTCCTAAATCCTGGCAAGAAGACTACGTTTGCTACACGAGTTAGCCCTATGAGGCAATATTTCGGTGTCAATTATCGATTATACAAACTTATCAAAGATTAGCAAAAATATCTGTAGCCTCAAAACATGAAAAGCAGCAACCACTACACGTCTGCATAAAAGAATCCAAGGAAGTCAACTACTGACACAAAATTTTAAGGAAGACGTGTGAATTCCAAAATCGTATTTAATTGGATAATCTTGAAGCAAAGCAAACAATGAGGTTTCAGCATTTCTAACCAAAGACAAAGGGCGATCAGGCATTTTTACCCAAAATGCATAGACAAAAAATAAAGTACTATCGGGAGAAAGTATTTTCCAAAAGACGAATGCCTTCCAAACAATGTGTTTTCTGGAACTTTGAAAGATTTTATGTAATTTTTATAAGCCACTCACAAGGAAGTAATTCCCTGGCATGGCCACAAGGTTAACTTGGTCAAATTAAAACACTTCTTAAGAATCCAAGGAAAAGTAAACTCTTCTCTCTTTACAATATATTACAAATATAAAGTAACTTTCTATTATTAAAACTATTTAAAATTATATGTTCCGAAAGTGTAGATATTACTATAAGCTTACAGATCCAAGCATCTCTATTCTTTACAATCTACTTAAATTCTATACTTTGTTATGTGATACGTCATTAAAAATATAAAATAATAGTAAGATTGATACTATATGTATTTTACTTGTCCTCAGAAATTATAAATCTTTGAACTTCGGACAGTGAGGGACTATTATAAGAATAAACAGAACCGTCACCCCTACCAAAAAGGTTAAAAAAATAATATATAAAATAAAATCTTGTTTACTGAATAAACAGATGGAAGATATTTGCCTTTATTGACTAACTGGGTTTTGATTTAACGTGGCAGCTGATAACTTCAACAATATCTCGTGAACTTTTCTGTGGTTATATTGGGACATGTTTTAATCAGCTTATTCGATCACTCATAAAAAAAGCATTAGGAACTAATCAAATTTGAGACAGCATGTGTTTGTTATTTTTCAATCTATATTTTATGCTCTAGTTTCTACTTACATGAATATGCTTATTCATGCCAAAGATCAGTGCGATAAGGAGCATAGGCATGTACTCGCATATGTGTTAGACATTTCAATATATTCCATATATTTCCAAAGTAGATATACAAATGTTAATAACAATAAAAGGGTACCACAAAAAAATAAAGGTATTATTGTTGTTGTTGTTTAACATTCGATATTCAGTGATTACCTTATGATTACTCTTATACTAATGATTAATTATTGCGTTAATTTCTGGCTCTTTATGTTTCCCCTAAATTACAGAAACTATCACTATATAAAATTCCCTGGCAAAACAGTGTTATCCCATACAAATTGGAATGAGCACGCTAATAAAAGATTATTTCTGTGTAATATGGAAGCTATACTGAAATACTCGTAATATAGTTTGATTGTAATAAGCCTTGACAACTGTCTGGATATAAGTTTACTTATATTGGAAAAGATATATCACACACACACACACACACACACATATATATATATATATATATATATATATATATATATATATATATATATATATATATATATATATATATATATATATATATATATATATATATATATATATATATATATATATATATATGTATGTATATATATATATATATATATATATATATATATATATATATATATATATATATATATATATATATATATATATATATATATATATATATATATATATATATATATATATATATGTATACATATATATATATATATATATATATATATATATATATATATATATATATATATACATATATATATATATTTTTGGGCTGAAGCCATGTCGTCCTGATGGAAGTTCCTATAGGGTAGCTTCCTAGGGTATATTACAACTACGGCGATATTCCCAGAGAATTTACCTTAAGGTACCAGAATTCTAACTCCTGGAGCGAGTATCCCTCGTGAAAGGGATATCGCGACATATCAGAGGACGTATTCTAGACACGTCACATGGCAATCTACTACCTAAATAGAGATTCGTCTCGTAAGAGGGAGATTGACGAGATACGAATTCGGGAAGAAAAAGGGGGGAGCCGCTCCCAAGGCCTCCCAATTCCCCGATTCGTATGCGTGCCTGGCGCCAATCCTGGCGCCATCTGTATTCCTTTTTGCGTAGCTTAACAACTCGGTGTTTTTTCCTGTTTTTCTCGCAAATCTTGGATTTATTCAGCTTTTCATGGCTTCTCCGTCTTCGTTGGCCTCGGATAAGTTGAGTATAGTGTCTGTTATGTATAAATGTAGGCTCTTGGTAAATTTTGAGTGATTAATAGGATTAATCTTTGATACAAGAGCCGTAGCCTACCAGAGGTGTCCTGGACACTGTCACTCGCTAGGTATAAATTAGTTAGTCAGAGTGACATTCCTGGTTATTTTGCTTAATAAATTTTAGCTATTTAGCGTTACATAGGATTTCCTTTCGTGCTTAGTATTATTTGGCAAAGTATTCGCCATTCTGGCCTACGCTAGGCCATGTAGCCTAGTCGTTTGGTCCTAGTACTTAATGCATGATTTTGGTTTTTCCGAGTGTAATTAAAAGTTTATTAAAGCTTTAGGCTATATTTTATACAATTTAGACTGTGTGGAATATTTCCAAGATTGTATACGTGAGAGTTTCGGTGAATTAGGTAATCGATTCTCTTGGTGCCTAGGTTAATTGCTTATGGAGCCTTAGTATACTTTATTATTCTCCCCGGTTGCTTTCTTTTCTTCGGAGAAGGTATGCAATCCCTTTCCCTCTGTTTAAGCCTTGGGCTTATCCCTAAGTGGTTTTTTCCGAATTTATTTTCGATAAAACTATACTAGGGTGTTACTGTACCTTCCTGTTCCAGCAAAGTCTGGTTCAAAGAGGGACAGAACAACAGAGTTTTTTAGTCTGGTCCGTGTTGTCTGGCTTGGGGCAGAGTTCCCCTCGCTGACCTAACACTTTTAAAGGGAGCTTAGCTCCCTTAGGTCACTATCGAAGGTTTCTGTAGTATGATTCCTCCCTTTGTGATCGACCAGACTAAAGTCCTGTTGCTGTTCTTGGGGAGGATAAAATCTTCCCTTGGGAATAGCAACGCCTTCCTTGCTTTGGTGCTTTGGAAGCTGGCAAGTATTGCTGGCCCTTTCCCTTAGATCTCCCTTAGGCTAAGACAGAGTTCTTGGCTGCGGGTGATCTGTCACTAAAGCAAGGTTGGCAGGACCCTTTTGTCCCTTCCCCCTCTATCTCCGTAATGGCCTTGCCATTACTGTACTGTACCCTGCCGGCCGGCAGAGCTGGCCGGCAGGGGTATTACTGTACTGTACGTCATTCTACTTCTGGACCTAGTATAGGTTGGGATGTGGAATTGACTAAGGCCATTGCCGGCCGGCTGAGATGCTGGCCGGCAAGGGACTTATGTTTTCGAGTGCTGCCCGGACCTCTCTTGGTCCCTCATCCATGCCTGCCGACAGAGCCGGACGGCATTGGTCAAGGAAGCCTGAATTAAGTTTCTCCCCTTCCTTATATGCACTCTTTCGGTTGCCGGGCTTTGGGGGTCGTGTACACTCTTATCCCGGCATCCATTCTATTTTCTTTTAGTGCTGTACCTGTCCCGGCTGCCGGCCTATGAGGCAGACAGCCGGGCAGGTGTAGTCTTCTGGTTCTTTTGCTGCCGGCTGGCATTGGTCTTGTACCTTTGCCGGCCGGCTTATGTCAGTCCTTGTCTGCCGGTCACCAAGAGTGTGGCCGGCAGCTAGGTACTACCTTGTGTAGTTACTGGCCGGCAGTCATTGCCGGCCAACACTGGCTGTTGCTGGCCGGCAGTTACTGCCGACGGCACAAGCATTTGAACCAGAAGGCTGCCGCCCTATAGCTGTTAAGTAGTATACTTTAAAGCTAATTGTGGTGTGTGCCGGCCGGCAAAGGCAGGCCGGCACACATCCTCCTATACTGTACTAGTATTCTTCTGTATAGCATATACAGTAAGAAGAAAACTATAGTAAAAGTTTAGGTACAGCACTGTATCTTCTAACACTATTGTGTTTTCTTGCACAGCCCTTTGCTGTTGCCCTCAGACAGGAAGCAGAGTCTTCCCCGTCTATTATCCAGGATTTTAAAATCATTGCCTAGGTGTGAGCTCCACCTGTTTCCTCTGGAAACCTTGCATTGGTTACTCTAGTAGAGATAAACCAATTTTGATTTTATTATCTGGAAAGCTGCAACAATGGGTTGTGAGGGAAACACAAGTGTGTGTCTTTCCTTTATGAATTGTTATGCTATACTATGCATATCCAGTGATACATAGTTCACTTGATACTCATGGAAATTTTTTCTCTTTACAGGAGGACCCTCCGAAGTGCGGAAATGTTTTCTGCAATGTCCGTAGCAGGAACCTCTGCGGACATGAGTGTTGTAGGAGACACGCAGCATGCGCTGTCTCCAAGGATGATCTCCAGTATTGGGACCCTCAGGTATGTACTGTATGCACTAACCTGATTACTGAGGCTTTTGATTCCCCTAGAACGACGGAATCAAGGGATACAGCTAGGGAAAAGCTCCGTACTCGGGTAAGGGGCTTCAAGAAGAACACCTCTGGCCCTTATCTTCCTAGTGAGAAGATGAGGGCGTATCTTTTTCCCCAGGCATCAGCTGAAGCAGTGATTCCCCAGCCTCAAGAGGAGATCCCCCAAGACCTAGTCCAGGTGGACGAGGAAGTCGCAGATGCGATGCAAGACATCCAGTTGTGTGACAGGATGTCTGATGTGGACGAAGGTTTGGAAGAAGACCTCCTGGCAGAAGGTCAGGATCAAGTTCAAACCCCGGATGTCGCAGAGGATGGGGTCGACGAGGTGTCGGCTACTCCGGTTCAGATGCCGGAGCCCATCCCCTCAACATCCGCTGGTCTCCCAGTAGAACTGGGACAGGCCCTCTCTTCGATTGTTGGAATGATCCAACAAATGCAGAAGGAGAATCAGGAGAAGGCGGCTGCAATGGAACTGCGTATGCAGTCCCTAGCAGAATCACATGGGCCCCGGAAAAAGCTCAATGTGAAAGACCTTCCCATATGCTCAGACGCTAACCCATGGAGGTATGCTGAGCACATGCCAATGACGACTGGTAAGATCGTCATTTCGGATAAGCTGGGTTCAGTTCTCCTAGAGGAGGTAGAATTCTGGCCCAGCAAGGCATCATATCCGGACTGCTATGTCCGGCTGAGAAAAGAACCAGCTTCAAGGGAGGAGACAGAGCCGAAAGAGGTCATTATTATGGACCATGCTAAGGCTCAAGCCCTACTTTCATCCTCGATGAAAGAGAGGGGCTTCTCGAATTCGAAGGTAGCAGCATTGAGCAAGAAGCTCCCTTCTTTTGTGTCCTCTTCTGATAGAGCCTTCCCCTTTTTACAAAAAGGGTTTGCGGCTGTCCTAAAGGCAATCGAGGCCGGCAAGCCTTGCCCCTCCCTGGAGGAGTGTAATCCCTTGTCGCTGGCTCTGCCTATGGACCACAAGGACTGGAAGGATGTCCATCTGACATTCTCAGTGGGAAAGTTGGAGGCTGATATTGCCGGACGGCAATTCGGCGAGGACCTCCCCAAGTTGTCCGAATTTCTTTTACGAAGAGAGTTCGAGACAAAAGAAAGACTGGCTGCCTCAATGTCTCATCAGACTACTCTTGAGACGATGGCAAGTGACCCTAAGGTCCATGAAATGTTCATGGTTGTGGCTAAGTCTCACCTAGCCACAGTGACGAAGGACCTTTATGGCTTCGTCAAGGCAAGGAGAGCTTGCAGGGAGTTCGTGTTCACCGGGGCTTCGGTGAGACACGAGCCAAGGAAGTTGATATCCTCCAACATTTGGGGAAAAGACCTTTTCCCTACCGATGTGGTCAAAGAGGTTGTTGATAAGGCCGCCGTGGAGAATAGAAACCTTCTCCAGAAGTGGGGCCTGGCTATCAAAAGAAAATCTTCCCTGGATGAGGGTCCTCAACCTAAGAGGAAGAATATGAGGACTAGGCTACCGTCTCGGCCAGCCAAGCCTTATAGACAGCAACAGCAACTGCAATTGCCTTTGCCTCCAGTGCCCCAGATGGTGGCACAAACCCCGACTACTTTTCAGTGGGTACCCCAGGCTGTGCCAGGTCAGTCAACCACATTCACCCCAACGTTCGAAGGACAGTCTTCTTCCTTTCGTGCAAAGCCTAGAGGAGCAGCCAGAGGCTCGTCTAGGCGCCCCTCAAGGGGAAGGGGATTCAGAGGTGGTCGTGGTCAAGGAGGCAAGACCTCAGGACGGCAGTCCAAGTGAAACGATACCGGTAGGAGGGAGACTAATGAAATTTTGGGATCGCTGGACCTTCGATCCCTGGGCCCAAAGCCTACTCAAGAATGGACTGGGTTGGAGCTGGTACAGCACTCCACCCCCATGCCTTCGGTTTTTCCAACACTCCACCCCCATTTTGGAGGAGTACGTTCAAGAACTGTTGGAGAAAAATGTGATCCGAAAGGTGAAGTCCATCAAATTCCAAGGGAGGCTGTTTTGTGTTCCCAAGAAAGACTCGGAAAAGCTCAGAGTCATTCTGGACTTGTCACCACTCAACAAGTTCATAGTGAATTGCAAATTCAAGATGCTAACACTGCAACACATAAGGACCTTACTGCCCAAGAGGGCATACTCAGTCTCTATAGACTTGTCAGACGCCTATTGGCACATCCCGATCAGCCGTCGACTCTCCCCCTACCTAGGGTTCAGGCTACAACGGAAACTGTACGCCTTCAGAGCCATGCCATTCGGGCTAAACATAGCCCCAAGGATTTTCACGAAGCTTGCGAGCGCAGCTCTCAAACAATTACGCCTAAAGGGAATTCAGGTAGTAGCCTACCTGGACGACTGGCTGGTGTGGGCAGCATCCGAGACCGAATGCTTACAAGCTTCCAGTCAGGTGATCCAGTTCCTAGAGTACCTAGGCTTCAAGATCAACAAGAAAAAGTCTCGACTTTCTCCATCCCAAAAGTTCCAGTGGCTGGGAATCCACTGGGACCTTTTGTCACACAGTTTCTCCATCCCAATGAAGAAAAGGAAGGAGATAGCGGGCTCTGTCAAGAGACTTCTAGATTCCAAATGGATATCAAGACGCGAACAGGAGAGGGTACTAGGCTCTCTCCAGTTTGCTTCAGTGACAGACCCAGTGCTAAGAGCACAGCTAAAGGATGCAACCGGAGTTTGGAGAAGGTATGCATCAAACGCGCGAAGAGACCTGAGAAGACCAGTGCCGCCTCGGCTACGTACTCTTCTCAGACCTTGGTCCCAAGCCAGACATCTAAAGAAGTCGGTTCTTCTTCAGCCACCTCCCCCGTCGATGACAATTCACTCAGACGCCTCAAAGGAGGGATGGGGAGGTCACTCTCATCGGAAAAAAGTCCAGGGGACTTGGTCCAAGCTATTCAGGACCTTTCATATAAACTTTCTAGAAGCTATGGCAGTGCTCCTTACCTTAAAGAAAGTCTCCCCGCGTCACTCGATCCACATAAGATTGGTGACAGACAGCGAGGTGGTTGTGAGATGCTTGAATCGACAAGGGTCGAGGTCACCACCTCTCAACCAAGTGATGTTAGCCATTTTCCGATTGGCAGAAAAGAAGAAGTGGTACCTGTCGGCAGTTCACCTTCAAGGAGTCCGCAATGTGACAGCGGACGCTCTATCCAGGTTCACACCGATAGAGTCGGAATGGTCCTTAGACGCAGGATCATTTTCCTTCATTCTGAATCAAGTCCCAGAACTGCAAATAGACCTCTTTGCGACGAAAGACAACAAGAAGTTGCCCCTGTACGTGTCCCCGTACGAGGACCCCTTAGCGGAAGCAGTGGACGCAATGTCCCTTGACTGGAACAGGTGGTCCAGGATTTATCTGTTCCCTCCTCACAACCTTCTGTTGAGGGTCCTCAACAAACTGAGATCCTTCAAGGGGGTAGCGGCAATAGTGGCCCACAAGTGGGCGAACAGTATGTGGTTCCCCTTGGCGTTGGAACTACAGATGAAGTTCGTGCCGCTACCACATCCAGTTCTGACCCAGCGAGTCCAGAAGTCGACTGTCTGCGCTTCATTACAGAAAACCCAGACCCTGCAGCTCATGATTTTCTCGCCCTAGCGGTGAGAAAGCGTTTCGGGATTTCGAGAGCTAGCATAGACTTCCTTGAGGAATACAAGTGCAAATCGACTAGAAGGCAATATGAGTCATCTTGGAGAAAGTGGGTGGCCTTTGTAAAGGCAAAGAATCCGCAGGAGATCTCAACAGACTTCTGCTTATCTTTCTTCATCCACCTCCATGGCCAAGGATTGGCAGCTAACACGATTTCAGTATGTAAATCGGCTTTGATGAGACCCATTTTATTTGCCTTCCAGATCGACCTAGGTAACGAGATCTTTAATAAAGTTCCGAAAGCCTGCGCTAGGCTCAGACCTTCAGCACCTCCAAAGCCCATTTCATGGTCTTTAGACAAAGTTCTTCATTTCGCCTCCCTGTTGAGCAATGAAGAATGTGCGTTAAAGGATTTAACGCAAAAAGTTATTTTCCTATTTGCACTCGCGTCCGGGGCCAGGGTTAGTGAGATCGTAGCCCTCTCGAGAGAGGCAGGTCGTGTTCAGTTCCTGGATGGGGGGGAGCTGAACCTGTTTCCGGATCCTACGTTTCTCGCCAAGAATGAGTTACCCACCAACAGGTGGGGTCCCTGGAGAATCTGCCCTCTGAAAGAAGATGCATCTCTATGTCCAGTAGAATGCCTAAAGGTCTATCTTCGTAGAACTTCAGACTTCAAGGGTAGTCAACTATTCAGGGGAGAAACATCAGGCTCAAATTTATCTCTGAATCAACTCAGAGCGAAAATGACATATTTTATTCGCAGAGCGGATCCTGACAGTACACCCGCAGGTCACGATCCGAGGAAAGTTGCCTCATCCCTAAATTTCTTTAATTGTATGGATTTTGAACATCTCCGTTCATACACGGGCTGGAAATCTTCCAGGGTGTTCTTTCGCCACTATGCGAAGCAAGTAGAGGAACTTAAGAGATCTGTGGTAGCAGTGGGTCGTGTAGTTAACCCTACTGTTTAACTCTGCGAGGAACAGTGATCTTAATTGGGACGATTAAGTCCAGGGTGAGTGTGTAGGTACATACTGTACTACAAACTAAAATGAGGGCACCAAGTGCCCATACAGACTGTTCCTTCCTTCAAAGGTGAACCTCGCATAAGTTCAGACATGTGTGCCAAGCGTTTCTAACGCTAATGTGATTGATTTGTAATACAGATTTTTATGACTTGATACCTTGGTATCTCATTAAAGTGGTGTTTAATGGTTTTTCTTTCAGATAAACAAGTTCTGTTTACTATCATACTTATGCTTAAAGTTTTGGGTTATCCCCTTTTATATAAATATATATATTTGTTGTTAACCTGTCTGTTTATTATCTGTCAATAAACTTGTTCTTGAGAACCTTGCGTCTCTTTCACCTGTGTCAATTTATTGGTATAATTGAGCATTTAAATTCTATGTATCTTATCTGGGATAATTCTGATAGAATTGTTCTGTTTTGCAAGCTATGTTGCATTGGTTTATGTAAGTCCCCTAATGGGAGGACTCCGTCCCATAAAGGGACGAGGGCGGTTTTATTAGTTTCTTCCTATGCGGATATAAACCTTTGTCCAATACAAGTATTGTGCGGATGACTGGTCAATATATTGACGCAGTAGTTCTATACAAACTATGCTTTACCTAATATAGGGCGAGGCCACTATATTAGCTTGCCTGAGATTCATACATAGATATATGTACTCTTCGAGACTTTCCAGAGTCTAGTAGGACTCTTCCCTGTAGGGGGCAGGAAGCTCTAACATAGTTTATAGTTAGTTGAAAAGATGTATAACGGTAACATCTTAGGTCTCTAGGTCTAGTCGACCGGGAATAAATATCTCCGGGGAGTACGGCACGTTCTGAGAATCCACAGATACAGTAATGCTCTGGTACACTTCCATCAGGACGACATGGCTTGAGCCCAAAAAACGGATTTTGAGCGAAGCGAAAAATCTATTTTTGGGTGAGATAGCCATGTCGTCCTGATGGACCCGCCCTTGCCTTTCTAAGAAAGGACTGTAGGACCCCTCCCTACATACAGTATCTGTAGCACCTCGTGTACGCTACAAGGAATACAGATGGCGCCAGGATTGGCGCCAGGCACGCATACGAATCGGGGAATTGGGAGGCCTTGGGAGCGGCTCCCCCCTTTTTCTTCCCGAATTCGTATCTCGTCAATCTCCCTCTTACGAGACGAATCTCTATTTAGGTAGTAGATTGCCATGTGACGTGTCTAGAATACGTCCTCTGATATGTCGCGATATCCCTTTCACGAGGGATACTCGCTCCAGGAGTTAGAATTCTGGTACCTTAAGGTAAATTCTCTGGGAATATCGCCGTAGTTGTAATATACCCTAGGAAGCTACCCTATAGGAACTTCCATCAGGACGACATGGCTATCTCACCCAAAAATAGATTTTTCGCTTCGCTCAAAATCCGTTATATATATATATATATATACATATATATATATATATATATATATATATATATATATATATATATATGTATATATATATATATATATACATATATGCATATATATATGTATATATATATATATATATATATATATATATATATATATATATATATATATATATATATATATATATATATATATATATATATATATATACATACATATATATATATATATATATATATATATATATATATATATATATATATATATATATATATATATATATATATATACATATATATATATGTATATATATGTGTATATATACACACATATATATATATATATATATATATATATATATATATATATATATATATATATATATATATATATATATATATATATATATATATATATATATATATATATATATATGTGAGTATATATATATATATATATATATATATATATATATATATATATATATATATATATATATATATATATATATATATATATATATATATATATATACATATATATATATATATATATATATATATATATATATATATATATATATATATATATATATATATATATATATATATATATACATATATATATATATATATATATATATATATATATATATATATATATATATATATATATATATATATATATTATATATGCATAAATATATATACATATTATATATATATATGCATATATATATAATTAAACATACAATAAATATTGCAAGTATTCATACATCAAATATGAGTTCAAACTATTAAGTTTTCATATTTTATCACGTAAAGCATGTGATAAACTACGCATAACAATACCTACTGGATCATAAGTTTTCCAAAGTTACACCATAAACTTCAACTCCAATATTTCTGGCTTTCCAAACTCCCTGTATAACAAGTGACGCATTCAAGGGCACCTGCGCCAAATAATGTAGCAGAATCTTAAGTATTGTATATATGCCTATTACAAAAAATATTTGGTGAGTGAAAGATTAAATCCGAATCCATTTTGAAGATATAATAAATAAAATGATAATATTCAGAAACTGTCAGCTTTTAATTGATCCATATCATCTATATCCACATTGAGCAAAATCCGGGACCAGTTCCTCCTAGATTTTGTCAATGTCGACTACTGTATTGCAATATTCGTGGTCTTCATGCAAATATTCAAGACCTCACAGTTGCGTCTGGACAGTATGATATTTTTTTGTGCTAAAAAAATATTGTGTTGTAATATGAGGCAATCATCTGAGCTCTTTATAACTGGTTTTATGAAGCTAATAATGTTGAAACGTGGTGCCATCCCTAGGGCCAGGGGAATGGAGGTGTATATCAGGACTGAGTACCCTGCTTCTCAAAAGTCCTACTATGAATGTGGATGTCATGAGCTTCAGGTAATAAAAATTTGTTGCAGGCATAACAACACTTATTTATGTTCGATCTACCAAAATCCAGACATGGATGATTCTATCTTCAATTGTCTTCTTACCATTATGGCTGAGATACAAGAAGATGATAGAAAGGCTTCTTTTGTCTTTGTTGGTGATATCAACGCTCACCATAGGGAGTGGTTAAGTTCTATCTCTCCTACCGATTGCCATGGATTAAGAGATTTAGACTTTGCCTCTAAATTTGGCTGTGAGCAAATCATAAGTGAAGCTACTCACAGGTCTGGTAATTGCTTGGACCTCGTATACACTTACTCCCCTGGCATTATAACAAGTAAGGTTGGTTCTCCAGTTGGGACATCTGATCATGCCTCGATTTCATTAGTAGTGAAGACTGAGTAGCCTGTCCCTGATGTATCATACTTGCAAAATTTATATTGAATCTCAAGCAGACTAGAATTAGTTTTTGCATGATCTTTTGTGCTTGAATTGGTCACAATTATATAGTAGTGTTGATCCTTTTGTTGCTCTGAATGGGAATCTAGTCAGCATAATTGATATGCGTATCCCTTCTTGTGTGCTAAGGTACCAAGAGAAGGACAAACCATGGATCAATGATGATTGTAGACGTGCTTATTTGGAGAAGCAGGCCTATCATCTTTGGAAGGGTAGCAGATCAGATTTGACCTGGAGTAACTATACTCTGCTTAGAGCTTTTGCTCAGAGAGTTTAAGCTTTAATTGAAAAAAAAAATAAGATTTAACCATAAAAGAAACCCTTTCTGGTAAAACTCAGAAAAATAAATGATGCTGTACTCTGAAATCTGCACTCTTTGGTGTACTCGTAGATGCAACAATTCCTCCTTTACTTAAACCAGAGGGCTCAGTAACTCACTGTCCAAAGGAAAAGGCAACCCTTTTGGCTGATGTTTTTGACAGTAAACAGAGTAATGAAGAACTTGAACTTCCTCATACCTGTTTTCCTGAGGCTAAACTAACTAGTTTATCTTTTCGATCTCGTGAAATTAAAGCTCTGTTGATGGACCTTGATGCTCATGGAGGTGTAGACCTAAATGATATTTTTCTTGTTTTTTTTTTTAAAGACTGCAGATTTCTTAGCTCCAAAGGTATCTGTTATTTTACGCAAGTTAGCAAGAGGAGGAGCCTTTAGCACTTGTTGGAGAACTGGTAATGTTACTGCTCTATGTAAATGTGTTTGTGGTAGCTGAAGTCCAACTGATTATCGCCCAATTTCCATAACTCCCGTATTATCTAAAGTTTTTGAACGTCTTCTGGCAAAACGTCTTAATAGGTTTGCTAAAGGTTATCATCTATTCCCTAGTTTGCAATTTGGTTTTCGTAAAGGCTTTGAAGCATGTGATGCCCTTCTTACAATCTCCAGTTCTTTAAAGAAATTCCCTGATAGTGACCAGGAAGTTCGTATAATTGACCTTGATTTTAGTGCAGCCTTAGAATTATTATTGATTTTTTAAGTAATAGATCTCAAAGAGTTGTTGTTGATGGGCACCATAGTGAGTATAGAAATGTGATATCTTGTGTTCCACAGGGTAGTGTTCTTGGCCCATTACTTTTCATACTATATACACATCACGTGTTTTGGCCTAGAAAACAAGCTTGTTGCATATGCAGATGATGCTACTCTCTTTGCATCAATTCTATCCGCCGAATGTAGATCTGGGGTTGCTGAATCCCTTGATAGAGATCAAGCTAAAATTAGTGCATGGTCCAAATTATGGGGCATGAAGTTGAATCCTAACAAAACTCAGAGTATGATTGTAAGTAGATCAAGGCCAGTGGGTCCTCAACATCCGGATCTCAGTATTGATAATGTTTCTTTAACTTTGTATGACTTAAAATTTTAGGTGTGATTCTCGACAGCAAATTTACTTTTGAGAAACACATTAACTGTGTATCTTCTTCAATTTCACAAAAACATTGCTTATTGAGAAAGTCTCTCAAGAATTTTGGTGATCAATCTATTCTGAAAAGGTGTTTTAATTCTTGTATTTTACCTTGTTTTGAGTAATGTTCTCCTGTCTGGTCTTCAGCTGCTGATTCTCATAATAATTTGTTTGACAGGAACTTATGGTCTATTAAATTTCTTATTCCTGATCTAGATATGAATTTTGGCACTGTCGTTCGATTAGTTCATTATGCATGTTGCATAGGATTTTTCATAATTCTGACCATACTTTATATTTAGATCTTCCTGGGCAATTCCATCCTGTTCGTAATACGAGACAAACAGTTAATTCTAATAGCGAGGCCATCTCCACCTTAAGTCTCAATTCTATACAGTATTTTAAAAGTTTTAGTCCAGCTGTGACTAAATTGTGGAATGATCTTCCTAATCGGGTAGTTGAGTCAGTAGAACTTCGAAAGTTCAAAGTTGCAGCAATGTTTTTTTTTATGTTGAACAGGCAAACATAAGTCTTTTTATAGTTTATATATGACATATATGTTTTGACGTTGTTACTGTCTGTAGAATGTTTTATTGCTAATTTGTTCTCATCATTTTCTATTTCCTTATTTCCTTTCCTCACTGGGCTATATTTCCCTGTAGGAGCCCCTGGGCTTATGGCATCTTGTTTTTCCAACTAGGGTTGTAGCTTGGCTAATAATAATAATAATAATAACAATAATAATAATAATAATAATAATAATAATAATAATAATAATAATAATAATAACAATAATAATAATGATTTGTACATTATTTTTTTAAAGATCGAACCCTAAGTAATGCCTTTAGAAAAGTGGGTAGAATATTTCAAAATTTGTTTAATGTCTTGATGGAGATACGATTGCTCGCATCCATTAATATGCATTATGGGGAGAGTTAATTGAGTTGTACTTATCTATTCTATATGTATGAAGTGGTTTTTTTCATGAATTTTCCTTTGGGTTATATCTGGATATTTGCTTGATATATTTGCTTAAAACATCATACCTATTAGTGAGAGCTTATAGATGTCTTTCCGCTTTGATAATCCCTAAGCTTATGATTTTTACCAGTCGTTTTGTAAATACAAATATTGGTTGCAGGACGTTTATACTGATACAAACCCGTGCGGTAATGCAGTAATCTAGATGATGATATACTAACAAGTTATACAATTGGTTTGTAATACATACGGGGAAATAATCGTTTAATCTTTATATATGATACCCATTAATTTGGAAATTCTATTACATGCTATATTAATATGCTGACTGAAAGTTAGTTTATTATCTAGAATTACCACTAAAACTTTACCAACACTTCAAGTCGAGAGTGTGATTTCCTGTTGTGACATCTAAAACTTTATGAAATGAAAAAGATTCGCTAATACACAATTTTTTTAAGGGTTCAACGCTTTTACCATGATATGCTTTCAAACTGTTTATATGAAAAATCCTACACTTTCTGCTGGAAACGGGAGCTTAAATTTCATAGTTCACCTCGGAAAACTTCCGCAAAACTTTCCACGGACCCTTATATCTAGGTTCAAGAAAATTGTCCGGGTCCATACTCAAAACCAACACCATTTCCCCCGGTTCAAAAGAACGGGCTTTATAATTTCTGTCATAATTAGTTTTCATTTACCTCTAAACATTTTACTCGTGAAATTCGTACCAAAATCGGTCTGAATAACACGAGGTACACTGTACCAAGAAAAGAATTGAATTATTTTTTCAAAAACTACTTTAGAGGTTATTCCTCTCAAAGGGAAAGCTTCAGGAAATCTAGAGTCTCTATCCATAATCGTCCATATATATACATAACCAGATTTGGTTCTCGGTAAAGGACCAACCACATCTATTACCAATTCCGATGGCTCTCCAATGGCAAGAATAGAATTTAAAGGAGCCTTCGGAATAATTTGATTAGGTTTTCCAATTACCTGACAAACCTCACACTCTTTCACAAAACGTTTTACAGACGATTTCATCCTAGGCCACCAGCAATATTTAGCCAATTTAAGGAAAGTTTTCCATACCCCAAAATGACCTGAAAGGAAATTATCGTGAGCGAGACTTATTACTTATTCACGAAACTGAGAAGGAACCACCATTTGTTCGATCTGTGAAGTCTTACTCAGATCATCAGTCGCCGGTCTACTAAATCGCTGCAATATATTGTGAATTAAACCAAACCGAGGCCTAGTCATATCACTAATATCCCCTAACTCAAAATAAAATTCAGCTTTCTGGGCCTTAATGAAAGCCAAACGGTCCCAATCAGGTTTTAAAGCCTTAATAATAACAGGATTACTTGTACTATCTACAGACTCGGGTCTTTCTACATCTACTTCTAAACTACTAAGTAACTATTCATCATCCTTATCTATTTCAGCAGCTCTGGCAGTGGCACCGATCGTTACAGAACCTGGATGAGCAGGAAGAGACAAAATTGGAAATAATTTACGACCTTCATTATTGAGCATATCATTTCCCAAAATGCCGTCAATACCCGGGATGGGGAGATTATCGACAACGTCCAACTCTGTAACTCAATCATATCCTGGAAAAGACATCCTAACATCCACCTATGGAGCAGATACAAACGTGTTCGGGAACCCTCCCAGAACAACATAATTACCTGAAAACTTTCTTAAACCATTCAAAGATTTACCTAAAACCAGAGACCGAGCGGAGCCAGTTTCTCTGAAAAATTTCACATTGATGGTGCCTGATTTAAGGATTATTTTACAAGGCCAGACATATTTATCAAAATTAAGTCAGGAATTCTTATTGCTAGCGGAGGGATTATCATTCCTGTCTACACTACTGCTAACTGCTGGCGGTTTTCCACCCTTATCATTAGAGTCAGACCTGTTGGAAAT
Organism: Palaemon carinicauda; assembly: GCF_036898095.1. Lineage (NCBI taxonomy): Eukaryota > Metazoa > Arthropoda > Malacostraca > Decapoda > Palaemonidae > Palaemon > Palaemon carinicauda. Next base: position 40,315,404 of record NC_090747.1, on the reverse strand, counting down.
TAATGAAATAGGATTCTGTCCATTTCTCTCTAAATACCTACTAGAGGCATGGCATTGGTTCTGGAAGTGACGTGGTTTGTTGCACCAGAAACAGGTTCTTTGACGCCCAGAACCTTAGTTATTATACCTATTATGGTTATTGTTACTGGAAATAGGCATACCCCTGTTAGCAAAACTACATGAAGGAGGAGCCGCTCCAGAGATTGCAACATTATTATTACCTGGAAAAGAACTTGCATTACCTTTAGAAACAGATGAGGAGGGTTCTACTATATTAAAATTATTTACACGAGAAGAGGGATCATTCCTACTCGGAAAACTAAAATTACCTGCCCCAGAAGGATGAGTCAAAAAATATTCATCGGCCTATTGGGTGGCATTGCTCACTTTCACAACCTTTACCTCCTCGAGATGAACTCTTAACTCCTTGCTACACGACTTCTTGAATTCTTCAAGGAGCAACATATCCCTTAATGCTACAAAAGACACTACCTGGCGACTCTTAATCCAGTCGTCGAATTGATTTTCCCTGAGCCGAGCAAATTCAACAAATGACTGAGAAAGGTGTTTGTTATCATTCTTAAACTTTAACCTATAAGCCTCGGGTACCAAATCATAGGCTTTAAGGACCAGTGTTGACTTTCTGGTAATCCCGAGCAATTCCTTCCTCCAAGGCATTGTACACCCGGATTGCCTTGACCACCAACCTGCAATAGATTAACACAGTCCACATTTCCGAGGGCCAAGACAATCGAGTGTTAACTTGCTCAAATGCCTTGAAGAATTCAGGGACGCTCTTTTCGTCGAACACTGGCACCAACTTTAAAGCGGCACCCAAATTAAACCGGTCATTATAATTACTCTTGGGGGAGCTTATCATATTGGTCCCCTGCAACCTAGCCATCTGTAACTTTATATATGCCACCTCCAACTCGTGACGCCTTGCCCTCTCATCCTTCTCAAACTCTAATTTCCTTAATTCCATCCTTTTACTGATTAACTTAAATTCTATTTCCTCCTTGGACTCTCCCAAACAAGGAACTGGAGCCAGGGGTTCCTCTGGCCTAGGATTCAAAAAGAAAAAATGGTTTTTGTTGACCCATTACCTTTGGGTAAATCTGAGGGACCTTCAAAAATAATACCTATGCGGAGAGGATCATCAAAAAGCGTTAACCCCTCTTTCATGCTCACTTGCTCATCCTCTGAATCACCCTTAAATACACTACCTTCACCATCACTACCCTCTCTACTATCGCCAATCAAATTTTCGGCCTTGACTAAATCATGAGAAATCATATCACGAATCCCAATCAGGACCTCTTTCTTAGTGGCCGCAGGATTCAGCGAAACACCTAACCATTGAGCACACTCAACTAAATTTTTCCTACTTTACACATCCGACCCTAAACATTTGGCCAGATCAAATAAACAATCCTCCATTATGCCAAATTTATCAGGGGAGAAAGGTAAGCAGCTCTTCTAGGAGAAGGACACTCCAAAATTAAACCATTGTTCTCTAGTCTTGGGTAGTGCCATAGCCTCTGTACCATGGTCTTCCACTTTCTTGGGTTAGAGTTCTCTTGCTTGAGGGTACACTCGGGCACACTATTATATCTTATTATTTTTTTTTCTTCCTCTTGTTTTTTGGAAATGGTGTGTTGGGCAGGCTTAATAGAAGGGCCATGGATGCCTGGTGGTTTATCAAGAGGTTGTCTTTTCCTTTTTCTGATTTCAGTTGAAGTGGCTATCCTGGAGGGTATTTAGCCTTGCATGGTGTATCGGCTCCTCCATGTTGACCAGTTTTTCCGACTTTTTACTATAGACTATGGGTATCATCAATCACTTTTTTTATTATTCTGTACATATTGTTTTTGCTATAATTCTTGTTAATCTAGTTTTTAAGTATGATGTCTCTCTTTTATTTCTATTAATTCTTATGCTGTCTGGAGACATTGAGCGAAATCCGGGACCAGTACGTCCTAGATTTCGTCAATGTCGTCTTCTGTATTGCAATATTCGTGGTCTTCATGCAAATATCCAAGACCTTACAGTTGCGTCCAGACAGTATGATATTCTTTTGTGCTCAGAAACTTTGGTTTCTAATATGATGCACTCATCTGAGCTCCTTATAACTGGTTTTAAGAAGCCAATAATGCTGAAATGTGATGCCATTCCTAGGGCCAGGGGAATGGCGGTGTATATTAGGACTGAGTACCCTGCTTCTCATAAGTCCTGCTATCAATGTGGATGCCATGAGATTCAGGTAATAAAAGTTTGTGGCAGGCATAACAACTTTTATTTGTGTTCGATCTACCAGAACCCAGACATGGATGATTCTGTCTTCGATTGTCTTCTTACCATTATGGCTAAGATACAAGAAGATGATAGAAAGGCTTCTTTTGTCTTTGTTGCTGATTTTAATGCTCACCATAGGGAGTGGTTAAGTTCTATCTCTCCTACCGATCGCCATGGCTTAAGAGCTTTAGACTTTGCCTCTGAATCAGGCAGTGAGCAAATCATAAGTGAAGCTACTCACAGGTCTGGTAATTGCTTGGACCTCGTATACACTGACTCCCCTGGCGTTATAACTAGTAAGGTTGGTTCTCCAGTCGGGACTTCTGATCATACCTTGATTTCATTATTAGTGAAGACTGAGCATCCTGTCCCTGATATATCATATTCCTGTAAAATTTATATGAAATCCTTTGCATGATCTTTTGTGCTTGAATTGGTCACAATTATATAATTGTGTAGATCCTGTTGTCCCTTTGAATGAGAATCTAGTCAACATAATTGATAGGCGTATCCCTTCTCGTGTGCTAAGGTACCGAATGAAGGACAAACCGTGGTTCAATGATGATTGTAGACGTGCTTATTTGAAGCAGCAGGAGGCCTATCACTTTTGGAAGGGTAACAGATCAGATTTGACCTGGAACAACTATACTCAGCTTCAAGCTTTTGCTCAGAGAGTTTATGCCTCAACTGAAAAGGAGTACAATTTAATCATAAAAGAAACCCTCACTGGTACAATTCAGTAACATAAATGGTGGTCTACCCTTAAATCTGCACTCTTTGGTGTAGATGCAACAGTTCCTCCTTTACTTAAACCATATGGCTCAGTCACTCACTGTCCAAAGGAAAAGGCAACCCTTTTGGCTGATGTTTTTGACAGTAAACAGAGTAATGAAAAACTTGAACTTCCTCATTCCTGTTTTCCTGAGGCTAAAATAACTAGTTTATCTTTTCGATCTCGTGAGATTAAAGCTCTGTTGATAGACCTTGATGCTTATGGAGGTGTAGACCCAAATGGTATTTTTCCTTTGTTTCTTATAAAGACAGCAGATTTCTTAGCTTCAAAGTTATCTGTTATTTTGCGCATGTTAGCAAGAAGAGGAGCTTTTAGCACTTGTTGGAGAATTGGTAATGATACTCCTCTATGTAAATGTGATTGTGGTAGCTCAAATCCCACTGATTACCGCCCAATTTCCATAACTCCCATATTATCTAAAGTTTTTGAACGTCTTCTGGCAAAACGTCTTAATAGGTTTGCTGAAGGTAATCATCTATTCCCTAGTTTGCAATTTGGTTTTCGTAAAGGCCTTGGAGCATGTGATGCCCTTCTTACAATCTCCAATGCAGTACAGAAATCCCTTGATTGTGGTCGGGAAGTTCGTATGATTGGCCTTGATTTTAGTGCTGCCTTTGACCGTGTTAATCATGTGGCCCTTGTTTTCAAACTGAAACAGTTGGGAGTGGGTGGGTCGTTTCTCAGCATTATTATTGATTTTTTAAGTAGTAGATCTCAAAGAGTTGTTGTTGATGGGCACCATAGTGAGTAAAGGAATGTGTTATCTTGTGTTCCACAGGGTAGTGTTCTTGGCCCATTACTTTTCATTCTATATACACATGACATGTGGTTTGGCCTAGAAAATAAGCTTGTTGCATATGCAGATGATGCTACTCTCTTTGGATCAATTCCATCCCCGGAATGTAGATCTGGGGTTGGTGAATCCCTTAATAGAGATTTAGCTAAAATTAGTGCATGGTGCAAATTATGGGGTATGAAGTTGAATCCTAACAAAACTCAAAGTATGATTGTAAGTAGGTCAAGGACGGTGGCTCCTCAACATCCGGATCTCAGTATTGATAATGTTTCTTTAAATTTGTATGACTCTTTCAAAATTTTAGGTGTGATTCTTGACAGCAAATTTACTTTGAGAAACACATAAGGTCTGTGTCTTCTTCACAAAAAATTGGCTTATTGAGAAAGTCTTTTAAGATATTCGGTGATCAATCTATTCTGAAGAAGTGTTTTAATTCTTTCATTACCTTGTTTTGAGTATTCTTCTCCTGTCTGGTCTTCAGCTGCTGATTCTCATCTTAATTTGTTGGACAGAAACTTACGGTCTATTAAATTTCTTATTCCTGATCTAGATATCAATCTCTGGCACCGTCGTTCAATTAGTTCATTATGCATGTTGCATAAGATTTTTCATAACTCTGACCATCCTTTACATTCAGATCTCCCTGGACAATTCTATCCTGTTCGTAATACTAGGCAGGCAGTTAATTCTAATAGCCAGACCTTCTCCATCATAAGACTCAATACTACGCAGTACTCTAAAAGTTTTATTCCAGCTGTTACCAAGTTGTGGAATGATCTTCCTAATTGGGTTGTTGAATCAGTAGAACTTCAAAAGTTCAAAGTTGGAGCAAATGCTTTTTTGTTGACCAGGCGGATATGAGTGTTTTTATAGTTTATATATGCCATATTTGTTTTTGTCGTTGTTAATAGTTTATATATGACATATCTCTTTTGACATTACTTTTTCTTAGAATGAATTATTGTTAATTTGTTCTCTTTAGTTATTTATTTCCTTATCTCCTTTCCTCGCTGGGCTATTTTTCCCTATTGGATCCCCTGGGCTTATAGAATCTTGCTTTTCCAATTAGGGTTGTAGCTTGGATAGTAATAATAATAATAATAATAATAAAAGAAATAGTGTCAAATTAACCAATCCTGTCACGGTCGCCAAACTTTTACAACCCTTGGAGTCGTAATTAAAATTCTTACTATGATTGTTGTCAGTAAGAATGTAACTCTGTGCTAAAGGTCAGCAGAAACAAAACACTCAATAAAACTTCAAAATATTTAATACTCAATAGTAAATAAAATTGAGGTCAACCAATTCTGATATAGCATATATTATAACCTGATGACCAGGAATAATTAATACACATAATTTCAATCACTATGGATATCCCTAAAACTAATAAACTAAATTCTAACCAATATATAAGAAATAAACGTTATAAATATTTAACTTGTTTGGATCCCACAACTTAGCTGGCCAGAGCAGACATTACTAAAAAACTAAATTCAAGCAAAAAAGAAGTCGAGAACAAAAATGCATGAAAACAATTGTACCAACCGTGTTTCACACAATTGTACATAATTCCTTTTGTATATATTATGCTTGTATCTTCCCTCTTCCCTCGCACTAAAACGAACATGAAAATTCATGTGTGGTTTTTCCTCTGTAATATTGTCTGGCTTGTGAACTTGTTATGTCCTGTTGCCTTGAGGTTTTGTATATAAGGAGAGTGTTCCACAATAATATAACTCAGTCGTTTCTAACCTGCCTTTGAGTTCACACCCTTACTCGGCGCTGTCACATTGGTGACCCCGGAAGTCGACTCGCTCACACTGCCTTCCACCCCCACCTCTCTCGCCCCTCCATCGTTGGTACTATGACGGAGGCGGACTCTCCTATGGCAGTTGGCACTGCAGCTGCCCCATTGAAACTTTCACCGTTCGCCAGCAGAGAAGCGTTCGCTTGGTTTCAACGCGCTGAAGTCCACTTTCGTATCAGTGGCGTGACTCGCTCAACCACGAAAGCGGATTATGTTCTCGCGGCAATACCCGAGGACACCTTCCCAGAAATATCCGACTGGCTTGGTGAACAAGGAGACACCCCAATAGCGTATGACGCCCTCAAAACATACCTTCTGCAGCAGTACTCGCCATCGCCAGCCGCCCGTATAGCAAAGCTTTTTCAGCTCTCGCAACAACCGTTGGGGGACCAAAGGGCTTCGCTTGCCCTCAGGGAAATGACCAGTATCGCTCGCCTTTAACCTGCCGCAGACGACTCTTCTCGTGAGGTGAACCTACTCCGTGCCCTTTGGATACGCCGTTTACCTGAACCTGTACGCGCTGCCATACCCGATGTCGATAGTTTACCCATAAAGGACTTGATGACCAAAGCCGACGCCCTTATGGACAGCCACTTCAAGACCTCCATCAACGCCTCCACCCCTGACGATGAGGATGCCTATTCAACGTCAACCGAAGCTGACATGAATGCCGTAGGATATACACGCCTACCCCGTGACGTGCCGAAGTGGCGACAAAGCCGCCCACCACCCACCAATCGCTCGCGCCCCAACGAACGACTTCTACAGCCACTTACTACCTCTCATCCGCCGTAGTTTTGCTACTACCACATCAGATTCGGGGCAACCGCGAAGAAATGTGCCAAAGATTGTCAGTGGCCAAAAAACGTGTAAGTAGGACATCGCTTTTGGCGGTGGCCTCCCATGTTTCTAATCTTTTCTTTTTACAGGATGCAGGAACGGGCGTGCGATTTTTGGTAGACACGGCTGCTTGTCGTTCTCTTTTGCCAAGGAAACTCTTCAAGGCACAACGTAGTCTGTCTACATCTGCGACGTCCGCTTGGTGGCTGACAACGGATCTGCGATACCCACCTATGGTTACGAGAACCACACATTATCGTTCGGAAACGGTAAATTCAATTGGAAGTTTCTTGTTGCGGACGTCACCATGCCAATCCTCGGTGCGGATTTCCTCTCTCATTTCCACCTTCTGGTCGATGTCGCCCACCGACGATTGGTCAACGTAGACTCGTACTTGTCGACACCTCTTCAACCCGCCCCCTCTAACCTTGCTCTCCACATCAGCGCACCCACGGACGGATGCCCATGCCCACCTCCTCAAGTCGTACCCGGAAGTTTTCCGTCCAGAACTTCGGCAAACGCCCACGGTTCCTGCCAAGCACGGTATTTATCACCATATCAAGACGACGGGACCCCCAGTCTTCGCAAAATTCAGACGTCTGGCACCGGAACGATTGGCAGCCGCCAAACAGACGTTCGCCGAAATGGAGAAAATGGGCCTTTGCCAAAACGCCTCCAGCCCATGGTGTTCACCCTTACACATCGTTCTGAAGAAAGACGGCTCCCTCCGTCCGTGCGGAGATTACAGGCGCCTGAACAGCCAAACAGAACCGGATCACTACCCCCTCCCAAACATCGCCGATGTAACCTCCTACCTCGACAAAGCGAAGGTTTTTTCTACGCTCGACCTCCTGAAGGGGTATTATCAGGTACCTATGAACCCAGAAGACATCCCTAAGACTGCCATCACCACTCCGTTTGGCACATACACCTTCAATTACTCCTGTTTTGGCCTTCGTAATGCTGGGGCCACGTTTCAACGTCTCATGGATGGCATCTTAGGGGACCTCCCTTTCTGTGTATGTTATATGGACGACATACTTGTGTCCTCCTCCTCAAAAGAGGAACACCTCTGTCACCTGCGCATCGTGCTCGACCGCCTGCAACAAAACGACCTTGTAGTCCGGTACGACAAGTGTACCTTTGGCGCCAATGAAGTGTCGTTCTTAGGGCACCGTATCACTCCTGAAGGAGTCCATCCCCTCCCTGAGAAGGTAGCAGCCGTTCAGAATTTCCCCGCGCCCTCGACCGTCAAAGCTCTGCAGGAATTCTTGGGCATGATCAACTATTATCACCGTTTTCTGCCAGCTATTGCCGCCACTCTTGCTCCCCTCTACGCCTCCCTCAAGGGCAAGCCAAAGGACCTGAAGTGGGGTCTTCAAGAAGCAGCCTTCTGCAATGCAAAGAAGGCCCTATTAACTGCTGCGGCTCTCACTTTTCCTATCCCACACGTCCCTCTCCTTCTCTCCACCGATGCCAGCGACGTCGCTATTGGTGCAGTACTCGAGCAGGTGGTCAAAGGCTCGCCCCGCCCATTGGCCGTCTTCAGCAGAAAACTGTCCAAGGTAGAATCGGGTTATTCTACCTTCGATCGAGAATTGCTGGCGGTGCACTTGGCTGTCCGTCACTTTCGCCATTTCTTAGAAGGTACGCCCTTCGTCATTCGCACAGACCACATGCCTCTGGTGCACGCCTTCACTCGACAGTCTGACGCCTGGTCCACCCGTCAACGCCGACATCTCTCCACCATGGCTGAATACAATTGCACCCTCCAATACGTCCCTGGGAAAATGAATCCCGTTGCCGATGCCCTGTCAAGAAACACGTTGGCTGCCGTTCAACTGGGATTGGATTACAACGCCCTGGCTGAAGCCCAACGACAGGATCCAGAGTATCAAGCTTGTAGGACATCCTGCACGTCCCTCCATTGTTAAGATTTTCCTCTCGAAGACTCCAACACCACCCTCCTCTGTGACGTCAGTACTGGTAGACCGCGACCTTGGATTCCTGCTCCCATGCGCCGACAGGTGTTTGATTTCATCCACGGCCTTTCACATCCCTCGTGCCGTTCTACTGCACAGCTGGTGAAGGCAAAGTTCATTTGGCACGGCATTTCTAAGGAAGCTAAGGATTGGGTCCGCGCCTGTACTTCTTGCCAAACTTCCAAAGTACATCGACACACGGATTCAGGAGTGGGCATCTTTCCTCAACCTCAGCGTCGTTTCGCACACATTCACGTCGACGTTGTAGGCCCCCTACCCACATCACAAGGACATCATTACCTGTTTACCGTCATCGACCGCTCCACTCGTTGGCCTGAAGCCATTCCCATGGAAACTGCAACGTCCACCTCATATACATCTGCCTTACTCTCTGGATGGATTTCAAGATTCGGTATCCCTGAGCATATTACTTCTGACAGGGGAACCACTTTCACCTCTCAATTGTGGACGTCATTAGCGAATCTCCTGGGCATCACCCTACATCAGACAACGGCCTACAACCCCGCTGCCAATGGAATGGTTGAACGTTTTCATCGCACCCTCCAAGCAGCTTTGATGTCCCGCTGAAAGGATTGCAACTGGTTTACTCAGCTTCCCTGGGTCCTCCTTGGACTAAGGACCACTCCTAAAGACGCCCTCGACGTCTCGGCAGCCGAAATGGTGTATGGCGACCCGTTGGTCGTCCCTGCTGAATTTTTTCCTTCTACAACCTCCTCCGACGATCTCCAGCGCATACGTCACGTCGTGGGAAAATTTACTCCGGGCCGCCAGACTTACAAGCCCCCAGCGAAGCATCATATACCAACGGACTTGCACTCTGCAACGCACGTCTTCCTGCGCAGCGACACCAGCAACCCACCACTAACGCCCCCTTCCACGGGCCCTTTCCTTGTGATCCGACGCAGTCCGAAAGCATTCCTCCTAAACATTCGGGGCAAAGAAGACTGGGTCTCCATTGATCGTCTAAAATCTGCTTATCTTCTGCCAGATGACCCGCCTACAGTTCGCCTCTCTAGATCAGGGTGCCCTATTTAACATGTACAGTATGTCATTTTTAGGGGGGGGGGGAACCATGTACCAACCGTGTTTCACACAATTGTACATAATTCCTTTTGTATATATTATGCTTGTATCTTCGCTCTTCCCTCGCACTAAAACGAACATGAAAATTCATGTGTGGTTTTTCCTCTGTAATATTTTCTGGCTTGTGAACTTGTTATGTCCTGTTGCCTTGAGGTTTTGTATATAAGGAGAGTGTTCCACAATAATATAACTCAGTCGTTTCTAACCTGCCTTTGAGTTCACACCCTTACTCGGCGCTGTCACACAATTATAAATCTTACCTAGGAACACACGTCATATATATATATATATATATATATATATATATATATATATATATATATATATATATATATATATATATATATATATATATATATATATATATATATATATATATATATATATAATTATCTTAGCCTACACACACGAAATATATAGTTCTCCTCACTTTCAAATAATAATATAATAGAGGAGACAAAATTAAGGCCGTTATCCACTCCTCCTACCAGCAAGCAGGCAGGACCAGTACGCCAGGGTAGAACCCGTCAGGTATAACGATCTCTACTCGATAAACAGATATACACAGTCTTACCATGCAATGACCTCCCTATGTGTGTGTGTGTGTGTGTGTGTGTGTATGTGTGCATGTGTCTACTATCGCTAGAGAGCTATGGGGTCCTGTGACTAGCCATTCAGTACTATATTGGATCCTTCACTCTCGTTATGGTTCACTTTCCTTTCGCCTACATATTCATCGAATAGTCTAGCCTATTCATTACTGATTTTCCTCTGTCCTTAACACCTAACAACACTGAAATTAACAAACAATTCTTATTCACTCAAGGGGTTAATTACTGATCTGTAATTAAGAGCTAGCAAGCTCCCAACATGACTGCAGCTGACACGAGACGACAGGGCCAGTAAGCCAGAGACGAAGCCAACTGCCTGGGTACTCCTTAACGTCAGGGAACGGCAGAGCAGACTCAAGTTGCAAGTAACAAGAGCACCTGCGAGTCTCTCTCCGAAGTACACAAAACTGGGGTAGATGCAAGAAACCACTTGAGTCGCAGGTGACAAGAGCACCTGCAGACTATAAACTAAGGCGAGGATCAAAAAAAAAAAAAAAAAAATAAAAAAAATAAACAGTCCAAATCACAAGCCTAAACGTCGTCATCCAATATTTCAATTTCGTGAGCAGATTAGTTTAAAAACTACTTTAAGCCATAGTGGAAACCACTTAAAACTAGAACAAGTTTGACTTAAACAAATGAAAAATTTACTTTCCTCTAATATATATATATATATATATATATATATATATATATATATATATATATATATATATATATATATATATATATATATATGTGTGTGTGTGTGTGTGTGTGTGTGTGTATGTGTGCATGTGTCTACTATCGCTAGAGAGCTATGGGGTCCTGTGACTAGCCATTCAGTACTATATTGGATCCTTCACTCTCGTTATGGTTCACTTTCCTTTCGCCTACATATTCATCGAATAGTCTAGCCTATTCATTACTGATTTTCCTCTGTCCTTAACACCTAACAACACTGAAATTAACAAACAATTCTTATTCACTCAAGGGGTTAATTACTGATCTGTAATTGCTCAGTGGCTACGTCGCTCCTGGTAAGGATAGAACTATGGTAAGCAGTTCTTATAGGCCAAGGACACTCCAAAATCAAATTAGTGTTCTCTAGTCTTACGTAGTGCCATAGCCTCTGTACCACATTCTTCAACCGTCTTGTGTTACAGTTCTCTTGCTTGAGGGTGAAGTCTGGAACACTGATCTACCTAATATATCTTCCTCTAGTTGTGTTAAAGTTTTTATAGTTTAAATAGGAAATGTTTATTTCAACGTTGTTAGTGTTTCTAAAATATTTCATTTTCCCTTGTTTCCTTTCCTCACCGGGGTATTTTCCCTGTTGGGTACCATGGGCTTATAGTTTTCTAACTTGGGTTGTAGGTTAGCATATATATATATATATATATATATA
>NC_090747.1:40296286-40298786 GCF_036898095.1 Palaemon carinicauda | reverse complement strand
GTTGATCTGTATATAGCTGATTTTATTTTAGAAAGAGATCCAGCTTACAATTGTATAAACGGTTGAGGGTAATTATGGCATGAACTTAGAGAGAGAGAGAGAGAGAGAGAGAGAGAGAGAGAGAGAGAGAGAGAGAGAGAGAGAGAGAGAGAGAGCCTGTATGAATTATATGTGCATTACAAACCATACTCTCATATGCTATTTTATTAATCTTCTTAGATTATCCCCAAATTTTGAAACGGTGCCAAGTAAAGGATTATGAAGCATTTTTTGTTTTGTTTTTGTTTTGTTTTGTATGTAAAGCTGATTAAGAATCTTTTATATGCCAGGCTCAATTTCCTGTAATTAGGTAAATAAACAGATCATTGAGTGAAAGTTCATCTAAATTTTGAACTTTCCTGAAAAAAATCCATTTTACAATGGTAGGATGCTAAAAGCCCTGGCGCCCCAATAGGGAAAATAGTCCAGTGAGGGAGGGAAACAAGAAAAAAATAGAATATTTTAGGAATAGTAACAACATTAAAATGATTGTTTCCTGTAAAAACTATAAAAACTTTAACAAAACAAGAGGAAGAGAAACTAGATAGAGTAGTGTGCTCAAGTGTACCCTCAAGCAAGAGAACTCTAACCCAAGACAGTGGATGAGCATGTTACAGAGGCTCTGGCACTACCCAAGACTAGAGAACAATGGTTTGATTTTGGAGTGTCCTCTTAAAACAGCTGCTTACCAAAGCTAAAGCGTCTCCTCTACCCTTACCAAGAGGAAAGTAGCCACTGAACAATTATATTGCAGTAGTTAACCCCTTGTGAAGAAGAATTGTTTGTTAATCTCAGTGTTGTCAGGTGTATGAGGACAGAGGAGAATCTGTAAATAATAGACCAGACTATTTGGTGTCTGTGTAGTCAAAGGGAAAGAACCGTAACCAGACAGAAGGATCCAATGTAGTACTGTCTGTGCAGTCAAAGGATCACATAACTCTCTAGCGGCAGTATCTCAACGGGCAGCTGTTGCCCTGACCAACCTACTACCTATATATATATATATATATATATATATATATATATATATATATATATATATATATATATATATATATATATATATATATATATATATATATGTGTGTGTGTGTGTGTGTGTGTATATATATGACCATCATCATCATCATCATCATCATCATCATCAACATCAACATCATCATCATCATCAGATGTTAGTAGTCCACTGCCGAACAAAGTTCTCTGACATGTCCCTCTAATTGCGTCTGTTTATACTCTTTCCATATAAGTACACGCCCGAAAACATCCTTGGTTCCTCAATCCATTGTCTTTTCTGCCTATCCCTCCTCCTTTAGCAGTCTCTAGGGATCCATTTTTTTATTCCTAATGCCCATCTATCATTTTTCATTCAGAATATATGTTCAGTCCATGTCCATTTCTTTTTCTTACATGTTGTTTGAATATACTCTACTTTTGTTTCCTTTCGTATCCATGTTGCTTTCATTTTTCGGTCGTGTAGGATTACTCTCATAATAATTCTTTCCATGGCTCTTCTGGTTGTTAATAGTTCATGTTCTAAGCCTTAGATCATAACTATCCAATTTGGTTCGAATAGAAATAAATAACAACTCACTTCAAGTTAAGCAGTCCCTAGAAAAGTTACTCCGAGTTTGTTGTCTTGGAAAATAACAACACTAAACAGGTATCTGTATTCGATAGTAATGTTTATGTGTTCATACAACTTGGATTTTTATAAAATACTACAAACATCAATAAGATTTCACGATGAAAATACCTTTTTATAGAATGCAGTTTTCTTATGTCCCATAATGAACTGCTCACAATTTTTAAATAAACTATTTTTAACATGATCCTTATACAGACAATGAGCCATAACCGACAATTTTTTTTTTCTAGTAATCTTAAACTTAACTATAGATTTGGAAAGGAAATAAATTCTATTCCCTGCTTTTTTTCCCAGTTCTCTCTCCGAATTCATTCCGCAACTAAGAATATGCATTTCATTTTTTTTTCCGTATTTTTGAGTCAGCAATGATTAAAAAGAGATGCACAGATACAAAATATCCAGACCTTCTTGACTCAATATAATTCCAAGAATAGTCTTTCTTGAATAATCTTAATGGGATATTCCATAAGTGCAGAGTCGTGCCTCATTTCAAAGCTCAAGTTCTTATTTCCGACGCTGCTAATAAAAAATACTATGCATTTCACTAGAAAGGAATCCCCATTGAGAAAGGCATCATATTTGGTTGTCTATTTCATTGCTCTAATATATTTTTTTTTTATTTTCTTCTCACATATACACACAAACCCTTCTTGGTACATAAAGCAAATGTTTCGAAGAATTTACTTAAGTAGATTATACAGTTGAGGTTAAATAAAAAAAATATTAATATAGGCCTGAAAATGCATGGGAAGATGACTGCTGATAATGAAATGCAGAACTTTAAGTTGGTAATATGCTCTGAGGATGAAAGAA
>NC_090747.1:40288786-40291286 GCF_036898095.1 Palaemon carinicauda | reverse complement strand
AAGTAAATTTACTGAAGCACATATAGTAAATGGAATATGGTAGATTACTATAGAATCAGGAAACATAGGGGATACCAGACTGCACTGAAAAAAAAAAGATAAAAAGAAATATAATTTTTAATGATTATAAATGCTTTCAAAAGCATATCCTAAAACTACCCATTATATAACAAAGAGAAATGAGGAGTGAAACAGGGAATGGTTTATGACAAAAACGATTTTGAATTCTTCTCTTCCATTGTCATTTTGAACGTTCAGGTGACAACAAAAGAATCGAATAAATACTTTCGACCGATATCATTCTGTCCGTTTTTCTTGTCACAGCAGGTGAAGGAGAGCCAGGCCAAAATTAATCCTTTTTACATAATGAATAAGAGATATTTCTGGAAAAAGGAATCTATACCACATGGGAAATGGAATATGCATTGGAAACTTCTATTTCGATGAATATGATAACATTCGCAATATCGTTTACATACCGTTTCATAAGATATAGTGTATATTGTTTTGTTAAGTATATGTGAGAAAAAAAAATTACATGTCACTTTCGACAGTAGTTTTCGTTCTCGTGTATTTTTTTTTTCTCAAATTAGTGAGTTATAGATATGACCCTCCTATCAGTAGAGAAATATATTCATTTATACGTATTATTAAAAGTTGAATATAGACCCAAGACTCAACATTAATCTGATGTTAAATGATAATGACAAGACCAGAAAGTGTGACAATAGTGAATACTCGTATAAATAATTTCTATTCAATATATGAAGACAAATATAACATTCATCAGATTATAACAGCTTCAAGATGAATCAAGTGAAGAAAATACATAATCTATAAAAAATACAGATTTAACTGTCCATTTAATGTGACAAGTTTTATTTTTTTTATTTTTTTATGTTTACTCTCTCATATTCGATAATCTCCCCCCCCCCCTCTCTCTCTCTCTCTCTCTCTCTCTCTCTCTCTCTCTCTCTCTCTCTCTCTTTATATATATATATATATATATATATATATATATATATATATATATGTATATATATATATATATATATATATATATATATATATATATATATATATATATATATATATATATATATGTATATATATGTATATATATGTGTGTGTATATATATAAATATATATATATATATAGATATATATATATATATATATATATATATATATATATATATATATATATATATATATATATATATACCATCATGCATGTCCATTGAGTAACACTAATCTCAATAAACTGATTCGTAGTCTGATTTTATATATAATTTCAGCCGGTTTGATTTACAAATTTTTCATAACCTAGCCATTATCTGATTTGCATTTTTCAATTTTTCACAAAACTTTAATTCTAAATACTCTGTATTGCAGATCATAGATCATAAATACCTAAATGATTGTACCTCATTTATTCTTTCTCCTTCCAATGATATTTCATCTTTCATTGCATACTCCGTTCTCATCATCTCTGTCTTTCTTCTATTTATCTTTAGCCTAAAGTCGTGTGATACTTCATGCATTCTGGTAATCAATAATTTTAAATCCCGTGGTGTACTGCTAATAAGGACAGTATCATAAGCCTACTTTAGGTGTGCTAAATTCCTATCACCAATCCAGTCCAATCCTTCTCCTCCATCACAGACGGTTCTACTTATTACAAAATTAGTGAGGAGGATAACCAACATAGAAGAAAACACATTCCCTCTGAGTACTCCACTGTTCACTGGAAATTCATTTGATAGGACCCCATCAACCTTAACTTTGTACTTGTTATGCTCATGATCAGACTATCAAATTTACATATTTAAGAGGAATTTCCTAATAACGCAGGACTCTCCACAAAATTGGCTGGTACACACTATCAAAGGCTTTTTCTTAGTCTACAAATGCCATCAAAAGTGGATTTCTATATTCTATTAGTTGTTGTACATGTCTCAAAATTAAAATTTGGGAACTGCAACTTCTACCTTTTCCAAAAACTGCTTGTTTATCTCTCAGCGTTTCATAAATCTGTTTATCCTGACTCTTTATAATAAGCATAATATATAATTTTATAACAACTGACGTTAGTGTGATGCTTATGTAATTATTGTAATCAGTTAAGTCTCCTTTTTTTTTGGTCATTTTCACCAACACTCCTAACTCCCATTCATAAGGTTTTGCCTCTTGTAAGTAATTATTCCTTCTTATCAAGGGATTTTCCATCTCTTTGATGTTCTGGGGATAGCTTTAACTTCAGACACCCCTTAATTTATTCATGGACATATTAAAGTCTTCATCAACTTCAGATATATCAAGAGAATTATTCTCTCCATATAACCTATTCACAACCTCACTAAAGTGCTCCATCTAACGTTGTCTTTCTTCATCTTCTGTTGTTAAAATAGATCAGTCTCTCTTTTTGATGGCTATATGCTTCATCTTCTTCACCCTTGTCGAGATTTCATTAATAATTTATTGAGTGATTCTTACACCA
>NC_090747.1:40268786-40281286 GCF_036898095.1 Palaemon carinicauda | reverse complement strand
TACTTCGAAGTCATTTAGGTAATCGGGCGAGATAGAGATTATGTAAGACCATTATGTTTTGAGAGGTAAACCCTTTTAGCAGAAAATATATTCTGGTTAGTTTGGAAGTAATGAATGGTTTGTGCGTCTACCCTCACCTAATGGAGGAAGGGAGAAGAAATCTATGAATAAGCTGTTTAAAGATGCTCTCTGGAGCGTGAAGGGAAGCTATGTAGCTGATCTTAACGACTTCTTTTAAGAAAAGGTGTTTCTTTATGAGAGAGAGAGAGAGAGAGAGAGAGAGAGAGAGAGAGAGAGAGAGAGAGAGAGAGAGAGAGAGAGAGAGAGAGAGAGAGAGAGAGTGTGTTTTTGATCTGACATAAAAAGTTATTTATTTTTTTCTTGTTTAAATAACCAATCTATACAGGAAAGTAACCTGCTTTTTTTTTTTTTTTTTTTGAAGGAAGACTCTTCTCTTATCTGATAAGCTAGAAATAAATACCTTATATAAGTGAAGATTTGAAACCATACAAAAGTATCCATTGGATGCAATACTACTACTACTACTACTACTACTACTACTACTACTACTACGATGACAAAAGAAGTCACACTCCCTCATTCACCATAACCATTTGCGATTTTAATTGCATCAGCCAAAGAGCAAAATTTCAAAATTGTCTTTATTTTCCAACACATTTTGCGGAAATATTTTCCTAATATCCCAATTCACTTGAGAAGAGGATTTGGATTGAGAAACCATTAGATCTTCATCGGAAGATTTTTGTTTTTTCTTAAAGATTTTTCTATTATCTACATAAAATAACCTGAAAATATTCTTCCATTTTATTCTACTTCTCCTTGACTTAAAACAATATTGATTTTATTATGTTTGAATATATCATTATATTATTTAAGCGATAAAATTCTATAATTAATGCTGTAAAACCATTTAACATTTTATTGGATTAGTATTTAATCAACTATAATGACTCTTTTTCATTCCCAGTGAATATTTTAGAATCGTCCAAACTAAATATCTAACATGATATCTTCAAAACTTAAACTTGCCCAACTAATAGGAAATACGTTTCTTGTCTTTATGTCGCCTCTCTCATTTCAGATTTTGAAGAAATTATTAGTTTTCCATAGCTACATTTATTTCCATCAGTATTATCTCTAGAGATAATATTATCAATATCTTAATACTATTATCATTATTGCTAAGGCTAGGCATCATACAGCTATGAAGAAAAAAAAGATGAAAGTTCATTGGTGTCCAGAAAAAGCATCCATTTGAAGAAAGCATTTTAAATGTACAGGGTAGTGAGGAAATTCAAATAAGACCATATTGATAGTAGTTCAATCGTTCATTGAAAAGATACCTGTTGTACACGGAAAAGCTGAGGAAATAAAAAAATAGGAAGTATAAGATGTATGATGTTTTCAAGAGACAATTCAACTCGTTGAGACCATTGGCAGAATTTGTAATTACAGGATTACTGTGAATGATGATCAGGTTAAAAAAAAAAAAGAAAAAAAAAGATATTTCTCAATTCCAGAATTTAAGACAGTTCCTAATGGTACCTTATGAAGCTGTTTAATGAAAGATATGTCTAATTGAACATTATCACATTTTCCATTAGAAAACGAGAAACTATTGATTTTACTACTATAAACATTAGTAAAAGTATATACTGGAGTCCCTTATAGTAACACAATTGCATTTATGAAAATATTTATAAAAGACAATTTAACTTATCTTTTAGATATTCTTAAGCAATTACTATAGTTATAGTGGCACTAAAAAAAAAACTAAAAAAAGATTAAAAAAAATCACCACTTTACCCACGTAACGTTTCCTTAGTTTGTGGTGTGTTTGCCTAAAGACTATTCTATTTACTCATTACGAAGGCTTTTTAAGGACATGTTTACTCCTGCCAGCGTTTGTGTAGGTAATTTCAATGGGCCGTATTCAGATTCCTCACTATATGGTGCACTTTAGCTAACAGCCTCTTCACTTTTTTTTCTTCGGATTACTTCTTCATGGTTGTCTGTTGTGGCCTTCTTATGAAGTCCAATAGAATAGAATGTTTTATTTGTTTATTTTTTCAAAGAGAAGAAGGAATATCTCCCTTCATCGTAAAAATACTATTCAATTTAAAGATAGTCCTTACGGGAAAGGTTGCAATATGCATTTGTGATTTTTTTTATGAGATTTCCCAAATGAGAAGACAAATATCAGAGGCGGTAGAAGTTTTTCCTTGTCATCACCAATACGAAGTGAAGATAATATTTTATAGTAGCAAATGGTAAATATATAATTACTGGAGTTAAAATCTTTCCTATCTAACAATTGTAGTCATTTATATAAATATATATATAATATATATATATGTATATATATATATATATATATATATATATATATATATATATATATATATATATATATATATTTATATATATATATATATATATATATATATATATATATATATATATATATATATTTATATATATATATATATATATATATATATATATATATATATATATATGTGTGTGTGTGTGTGTTTGTGGGTGTATGTGATTGTAAAACGCAAATGAATAGATCCACATCGCTAAAGATGTTTGTGGCTTAAGATGAGAGGTTCTTCTGTTTTGAGTCATGAGAGGTAATTTGATAAGTGACAGAAGGCAACTTTAATACCTTGAATGGTTTTGGGCATCTGTGATTTCTTAGTCTTATTTTGGCGCAGTTCACCCGTGATGGTCTTGATTTCATGAATTTCTCCTCTACAATTTAGTTCTTGAATTCCCAGTGTGAGGGAAGAAATACTGCATTTGTTACTTCACCAAATCTTGAACAAAAGGATTTCCCCTGAGCAAATAGATCGTTAAAAAAATGATACTAGTCGAATCCATTATAGACAGAACGTAAAAAAGGGAGATCTGCCTGATTGTGAAATCTATAGACATAACACTTACGTCAGTTGCCATGAAAAATTTATTATGCTTATTCTACAAAGACTTGAGAAAAAGATAGATGAACAAGGGAGAGGTGAACAAGCGGGATTCAGAAAAGGTAAAAGTTGTGCTAAGCAACTTTTAATTTTAAGACATGTTGTACAACGTGTAGAGTAGAGAAATGAACTTTTGATGGCATTTGTGGACTTGGAAAAAGGCTTTGATAGAGTGCACCGGCATATTTTGTGGAAGGTCATGCGTTATTAGGGAGTTCCTCTTAAATATGTAAATTTTACCATGTCTGTTCAAGACCATAGCAAGTGCTAACTTGATGTTAGTGGAGTCCTATTGATTGAATCTACCATAGGAATGTGTTATCACCTATGTTGTTCATCTTCCTCACTGATTTTGTAATGCAGAGAATTGTGATAGATGGTGGAGATGGATTGGACTGGATTGATAATAGGATATCGGCTGACCTAGAGTATGCTTATGACGTTCTCCTTATTAACAGAACACCACAAGATTTGCGCTTTTTGCTTACAAGCATGCATTGAAACATACATTAGGTTGGGTTAAAGATTATTATTATTATTATTATTAGTAGTAGTAGTAGTATTATTATTACTACTACTACTACTACTACTACTACTACTACTACTACTACTACTACTACTTCTAGTTAACCTACAACCATGGTTGGAAAAGCAGGATGCTATAAGCCCAAGGGCACAAATAGGGAAAAATAGCCCACACAGGAAAGGAAATAGGGAAATACATAAACTATATGAATATTGATAAACAATTGAACTCAGATATTTTAAGAAGAGTAGCAACATTAAAACAGACTTTTCATATAATATAAATTATAAAGAGAAACTTATGTCTGCCTGTTCAACATAAAAACCTTTGGTGCAAGTTTGAATTTTCTAAGTTCTACCGATTCACCTATCAGATCAGGATGATCATGTCACAGCTGGAATAAAAACTCCAGAATACTATTTACTATTGAGCTTCATAATGGAATAGGTCTTACTATTAAATTTAACCTCATACCTAGTATTACAAAGTGGGTAGTACTCTCCGGGAAGATCAAAATTTAATTGATGGCTACAATTATGAAAAATCTTATGCAACATGTAGAGTGAACTAACTGAATGGTGATTCCAGAGATTGATATGAAGATCAGGGATTTGAAATTTAAATACTGTATGTTCCTCTCTATTAAAATAAGATGAGAATCAGCAGCAGAATACCCGACAGGAGAACAATACTCGAAACAAGTAATAATCAAGTAGGTAAATAATTTATTCAGTTTAGATTGATTGCCAAAAATGGGAGCTCTCAATAAGGCAATTTTTTTGTGCAATTGAAGAAGATATATTCCTAATGAGTTTCTCATAAGTAAATTTGTTATCGAGAATCACACCTCAAATTTCAAAAGAGTCATACAGAGTTGAAGAAACAATATCAATGCTGAGATCTGGATTTGGAAGAGCAACAGTTCTTGCACTACTTACAACATACTTCGAGGTTTGTTACGATTTAACTAAATGCCCCATAATTTGCACCATTCACTAATTGTCAAAAGATTATTGAAGGAGTCAGCAACCTCAGATCTACATTCAAGAGATGGAATTGGTGCAAACAGAGTAACATTATCCACATATGTAACGAGCTTCTTTTCTAGACATTACCACATGTCATGTGTAATAATATAAAAGGTAATGGGTCAAGAACAGTAACCTGAGGGACACCACATTCCTGTACCACTATGGTGCCGATCAACCACAACTCTTTGCAACCTGTTACCTAGAAATTCCATGATAATGCAAAGAAAAGACCTACCCACTCCAAACTATTTAAGTTTGAAAACTTGGGCATCATGATTAACGCAGTCAAATGAAGCACTAAAATTAAAACCAATCATACGATTAAAAGAAACATATGATGAGTTTCATGAAAGTTTCATGGAAAGGTTAACTACAATTTGGAAATTGAATTTCCGTTAGTGAGATTGATATTACTATATGGATATGAGTCGTGGTATGACAATGAAACAATATCCAACCAATTTTGTAGATTCGAAAAGTATGCCATCAAAAGAATTTTGTTAGTTAAATGGCAGAAGAGGATTATAAATGAAACTATAATAGAGATTATTTGAGTGTTATATGTGGATGAGGTTACGGTAGGGGATAGATAAGAGATGGCTTTGCATACACTTTGCACTCCGTAATAGGATATGCTGATGATACCACGAGAGGATTCTTTTATATAAATTATCTGCAATTACATTTCTCGAACCTTTGATATAAATTCTTTGCAATTACATTTCTCCAACCTTTGATATAAATATCTTTACAATTACATTTATCCCAACCTTTGATATAAATTCTTTACAATTACATCTTTCCAACCTTTGATATAAATTCTTTGCAATTACATTTCTCCAACCTTTGATATAAATTCTTTTCAATTACATTTCTCCAGTCTTTGATATAAATTCTTTGCAATTACATTTCTCCAACCTATGATATAATTCTTTGCAATTACATTTCTCCAACCGAGCATCAGGACTTGTAACTTGCATTCATTTTACAGATATGTTTTTGTCTTGGGAGTGATAACACGCCTAATCAGATTGACTTGGAAAAATTTACGTTTTTTAATTTTTATCTTACTTCTATTCTAAGTCCCCATTTTTTTATTTCATATATTTATTGTATTGTGAAATTTATATACAATAGTAATGGAAAGGAGAAGAGGGTAAATTTTCAGTACATTCCTTTAAATAGTGCAATTAATCTTTTGCCTAATATTTGAAGTACAGGAGATACATAATTGTTTATGAAATGTAGGTTTTGGTATAGAAAAGATTAACCGTATTTTAGAATGGCTATTGTTTCTATCACGTTGAAAAAGGGTAGATGATAAACTCATTACCTAATTTGGGGGTGTGACAAAAGATGAAAATGTAGAGGGCATAAAAATGCTACATATAATTTATTTAGATATATTTTCAAAGAATATATTATTCAGCAACAGGGAAAGTCAGAATTCAGTGCAGCATTCAATCTTTACCTAACCCTACACCACTCCCCATCAAAGTATTTTTATTGAGAGAAAATATGTCACTGATCATTACAATACTAACTGCAACTGCGAAACTTATAGAATCATCTTTTCATCCGTTGTTATATTTGTAAATACTTATAAAATTTCAACTTCACCCTACTCTGAATAATAGCTTATGGTAGTACTTGCATTTTCCATTCCAATGTGTTAATACGTATATCAGTGTATTTATGCTTTTCATATGCATGCGCTTCACCAATGGAGTGAAGAGTTTAGCCGAGGTATGTCTTCGAGATTCTGATGCAAATCCTAAAACAATTATCCACCTTCTCCATCGTTAGTCAAATGTTTCCTAGAATATGCGAAACAGAAGAACCTTGATTCAGGAAATTATGTGATTGTGATTTCATTTTCCCCATAAAGCTGTAATGGAATAAACATTTCCTTAAAGGACTTTCGGTGTTTCAAATTCTAAGGAGACGTGGAAGACTTTGAAACGAAGGCGTTGTTGCCTTAGTTCTTTGATTAAAGGGATGGGGACCGTGTTCTGCGAGGTACACATGGAGTACTTCATTACTGCACAATTAAAAAGGAATAAAATCATATTTTTTGGCCATACTTACAGTCAGATTAACTTCCGTATATGGTGTATTTCTCTCTTCAAATAAAACTAATTAGAATAGTTTCTATTTCTTTTAGATTAATTAGATTATGGGTATGTTTGGCCACATGGATTTAGATTCTCAAGTAAATTGGCCGGTTGTATGTCTGTTCATTCAAATTATTTATAATTGAATAATTCTGGACACCATTCGATATGAATGTTGCTTATATATTTATTTATTTATTAATTCATTCATAAATTAATTTATTCATAAATACACCAACATACCCAGTCAGGAAAGATACGTACACTTTGGAAGGGAATAGTGTCAAGACATTATTAGAACCCAAGAAGAGGGTCAGTCCTTGCACAAAGCCTCCATCCTATTCCAAAGATCAATTGCAGGTTATATGGTCAACACTTATCACTAGGTCACTAAATATGGCCACTAGCTTTTCACATATAGAGTTCCACGGAGTAAAAAAAAATACAATGTTTTATTTTTACATTACGAACAATTATATACATATCAGAATATGCTAACAAATTCAATTTTCATACTATGTTAATCTGCAGTGTTTTCTTAGGCAACAAAGGAAGATGTTTATTTTTTTAATATTTTGTTATAACGCATTGACTTGAGAAGACATTAAACAATTTTCAGGAAAGCCAAAAATAGATATTCTGCTCTGGGAATTCACACATTTACAGCTTATATTTTTAAGACTTCCTTAATCTCACACAAACAAAATTTTATATATATATATATATATATATATATATATATATATATATATATATATATATATATATATATATATATATATATACATAGAATATCACCAAAGGGAGCTAGGAAAGTATTCAGTTATTAAATTAACATGTTGCAAGACCATACTCCTAAATGAATAGTAAAGTGGTTGGTACTTTATGCAATGTGTATGTTACTTATGCAGATGTAAGTTGGTTTTTCATCATTCTCTTTTCGTAGTATGTCTTGAAACGAAAAGGTCCTAAGTGTACAGTGTTTTATTTATTATTATTTTTTTTTTTAAATAGTAATAATGGTAGTAATCCGAACAGGCAAAAAGAGAAAAAGAGTAGGTGGAAGAAAATTTATAACAATAATAATGTTAATATTATAAAATTCAATAATAATGATAAATATATCAAAAACTTAAATCATAACTGCAATAACATTAATGATGATAATAATAGATAAATAACAAAAATTATTCAAGTCTTTGTTCATCATTGCTCTTTATTTTTAAACACAATTGTTATCTCGGTACTGTTGCTTGATAATATGAAGAGGAGAATGGGATATTTATAATCAAAGCATTGCACAAAAGTCTTGTTGACCAAATGCACTGATATAATAGGCACCTAGAGAGTCTCTTCCTCCGCACAAAATAAGACTAATAAATCACAGATGCCCAAAACCATTCAAGGTATTAAAGTTCCCTTCTGTCACTAATCAAATTACCTCTCATGACTGTCAAAACAGAAGAACCTCTCATCTTGAGCCACAAACACGTCCAACGTGAGTGGTAAACTTAATCATCTTTAGCGATATGGATCTGTTCATTTGCGTTTTACACACACACACACACACACACACACACACACACACATATATATATATATATATATATATATATATATATATATATATATATATATATATATATGTGTGTGTGTGTGTGTGTGTGTGTGTGTGTGTGTGTGTGTAATAAACTACAACTGTTAAATAGGAAAGATTTTAACTCCAGTAATTATATATTTACCATTTGCTACTATCAAATATTGTCTTTACTTCGTATTGGTGATGATAAGGAAAAACGTCTACTGACTCTGATATTTGTTTTCTCCTTTGGGAAAACTCATAAACAAAAAATCACAAATGCATATTGCAACCTTTCCCGTAAGGACTATCTTTAAATTGAATAGTATTTTTACGATGAAGGGAGATATTCCTTCTTCTCTTTGAAAAAATAAACAAATAAAACTTTCTATTCTATTGGACTTCATAAGAAGGCCACAACAGACAACCATGAAGAAGTAATCCGAAGAAAAAAAAGTGAAGAGGCTGTTAGCTAAAGTGCACCATATAGTGAGGAATCTGAACACGGCCCATTGAAATTACCTACACAAACGCTGGCAGGAGTAAACATGTCCTTAAAAAGCCTTCGTAATGAGTAAATAGAATAGTCTTTAGGCAAACACACCACAAACTAAGGAAACGTTACGTGGGTAAGTAGTGATTTTGATGATCTTTTTTAGTGTTTTTATTAGTGTCACTATAAATATAGTAATTGCTTAGGAATATCTAAAAGATAAGTTAAATTGTCTTTTATAAACATGTTCATAACTGCAATTGTGTTACTATGAAGGACACCAGTTTATACTTTTACTAATCTTTATAGTAGTATAAAACAATAGTTTCTCGTTTTCTTATAGAAAATATGACAAGTTTCAATTAGACATATCTTTCAATAAACAGCTTCATAAAATATCTTTAGGAAATGTGTCTTGAATTCTGCAATTGAGAAATATCTTTTTCTTTTTTCTAACCTGACTATCATTCTCAATAGTCCTGTAATTGCAAATTCTGCCAATGGTCTCAACGTTTTGAATTGTCTCTTGAAAACATCATACATTTTAGACTTCCTATTTCATCATTTCCTCAGGTTATCCGTGTACAATAGATATCTTTTATATGAACGATTGAGCTACTGTCAATATAGTCTTATTTGAATTTCTTCACTACCCTGTACATTTAAAAGGTCTTCATCAAATGGGTGCTTTCTCTGGACACCAATGAACTTCCATCTTTTTTTTTTTTTTTTTCTTCATAGCTGTAAGATGCATAGCCTTAGCAATAATGATAATAGTTTTAAAATTTCTATAATATCATAAATACATATAATAAAAATAAAAATAAATGTAGTTATGGAAAACTAATAATTTCTTGAAAATCTGAAGTGATACAGGCGACAAAAAAAAAAAAAAATATTTCTTATTATTTGGACAGGGTTATGTTTTGAAGGTGCCATTTTAGATATTTAGTTTGAACGATTCTAAAATATCCACTGGAAATGAAAAAGGGACATTGTAAATGATTAAATACTAATCAGATAAAATGTTAAATGGTTTTACATGTATTATAGAATTCTAACGCTTAAAATATATTAATATATTCAAACATTATACGATCAATACTGTTTTAAGTAATTGATATATGGTTTGAGTCAAGGAGAAGTAAAGTAAAATGGAAGAATATTTTCTGGTTATTTTATGTAAATAATAAAAATATTTCTTGGAAAAAAAATATATTATGATGATGATTAAATTGTTTCTCAATCCAAATCCTTCTCGTACTAGAATTTTGATATGAGGAAAATATTTCTGCAAAATGTGCTGGGAAGGTAATGGTAATTCTGAAGTTTTTTCCTCTCCTTTATGCAATTAAAATTTTAACTGGTTATGGTGAATGAGGGAAAATAGTTTTTTTTTTTCTTATCATTGTAGAAGTCTTCGTAATGAGTAACTAGAATTTGTTCTGAACATTCATTAGGCAAACACAACATAAACTAAGGAAACGCTGCGTGAACATTCACAGGGGCATCATCATATGGATGATTTTTTTTAGATAACAATAAGATTCTATTTGTTTGTTTTTCTATTTGTAAAATGCATAACCTTTGAAATAATGATAATAATATTAAAATATTGATGATATTATCATTACAGATAATATATATGAAAATTAAAGTTAGGTACGGGAAAACGAATATTTTATTCTAAATCTGACAGAATGGATTCTGAGGCGATAAGAAAAAGGGGGAAAATATATCCTATTATTTTGACAGGGTTTTTCTTTTTTTTAAATATCATGCTAAATATTTGGTTTTGGATATTTTTAAAATATTTAGTGGAAATAAAAAAGTACCATTATAGATGATTTAAATAAGAGTCAATTAAGATGTTAACCATTTTAACCACAAGTATTATAAAATTCTAAAATATATTAATATATTAAAGCATTATAGCATCGATATTTTTTTGAGCAGTTTGGGTAAGGTAAGTGTGAAAAAATATAAAATGGAAGAATATTTTTCAGCTTATTTTATACACACACACACACACACACACACACACATATATATATATATATATATATATATATATATGTATATATATATATATATATATATATATATATATATATATATATATATATGTATATATA
This sequence comes from Palaemon carinicauda, assembly GCF_036898095.1. Classification (NCBI taxonomy): domain Eukaryota; kingdom Metazoa; phylum Arthropoda; class Malacostraca; order Decapoda; family Palaemonidae; genus Palaemon; species Palaemon carinicauda. The sequence continues at coordinate 40,270,403 of NC_090747.1, read as the reverse complement.
TATATATATATATATATATATATATATATATATATATATACATATATATATATATATATATATATATATATATATATATATATATATATATATATATATATATATATATATATATATATATATATGTATATATATATTTATATATATATATGTATATGTATATATATACGTATATATATACATATATATATATATATATATATATATATATATATATATGTATATATATATATATATGTATATATATATGTATATATATATATATATATATATATATATATATATATATATATATATATATATATATATATATATATATATATGTGTGTGTGTGTGTGTGTGTGTATATATATATATATATATATATATATATATATATATATATATATATATATATATATATATATATATATATATATATATAGTTATATATACATATGTATAAATATATATATATATATATATATATATATATATATATATATATATATATATATATATATATATATGAAAAAAAAATAAAAAAAAAATCTTTTGGTGATGATTTAATGGTTTCTCAATCCAATTACTTTTCCCAGCTTAATTGGGATATTAAGAAAATATTTTCGCAAAATATGCCGGAAAGTAATGGAAATTTTGAAATAGTGCTCTTTGTTTGAAGCAATTAAAGTTAAAACTGGTTATAGTGAATAAGGGAATGTGACTTCTTCCGTCATTGTAGCCGTAGTAGTGGTGGTAATATAGTATCCAATGGTTATTTTTCAATGGTTCCAAATTTCCACTTATATAAGGTATTTATTTTTAGCTTATAAAATTAGAGATAAGTCTTTTATTACATATAAAGAAAAGAGAAAGGTTACTTCCTTGTATAATTTGATTATTCAAAATAAAATAAAGGATATAGCTTTTTATATCAGGTTAAAAATTATAGAAAGAATAATTTTAGGATCGTTCTCTCTCACTCTCTCTCTCTCTCTCTCTCTCTCTCTCTCTCTCTCTCTCTCTCTCTCTCTCCTCTCTCTCTCTCTCTCTCTCTCTCTTAGATAAACGCCTTTTTTATAAGAAGTTGACATGATTAACTACATAGCTCCCCTTCACGCTCCTGAGAGCATCCTTACACAACAGGTTCATAGATTTTTCCTCCCCTCCTCCAGAGACACACAAACCATTCATTATTTCCAAACTAACCGGAATATATTTTCCGCTAAAAGGGATCACCTCTCAAAAGATAATGGTCTCACATCATCTCTATTTTTCCTGATTACGTAAATGACTTTGAAGTAATGTCCATTGTGGTTTCATACAGTACTATATGACAATTTAATGTGAAAATAGTATTATCTTATAATAATCGAGATTTTTTTATGACGCTAAACCCATACTATTTACATATAGGTTCAGAATAGATTGCTCTCTCTCTCTCTCTCTCTCTCTCTCTCTCTCTCTCTCTCTCTCTCTCTCTCTCTCTCCTCTCTCTCTCTCTCTCTCTCTCTCTCTTTATTTATTGAAAAAAAAGATTAAAATAAAGACGATCTGTTAGAGGTGCACTCAAAGGGAATTTATCTGAGATGGAAGGAGTGAATTAAGAAAAGTAGTACTGATATGAAAAGAAACCCA
>NC_090747.1:40253786-40261286 GCF_036898095.1 Palaemon carinicauda | reverse complement strand
TGGGTTACTAGAGATAACATCTCCGTGAAAGATTTTTTACGATTAATGTATTTAACTTGCATGACACTTATGTTGCCTGAAGCTTTAGTGCGGTGTTTTGATAAAAAGTTAACGCCTACAAGTACGGAATTGGATGTATAAAACAGATAAAGAAACACATGTCTAAGTGTCATGACCTTGATCCCGTGTTAACTCAAGTTTTTGCAAAAAATTAAACAAAGCCACAACAAGTAAATGTAGTTAATAATAGTCAAGTTGCGGGAATGACATGTTATAATTGCAAAAGTCAAGGTCACTTGATCGCGGACTGCAGAACGAAATTCTGTTCGATACATATTAGTTCGACTCATTCATATAGTCAGTGGTACTTGCGTAAGACACAACAGAATCCTAGAAATACACAGTCAATTCCACAGTCAGTTCCATATGGAAATAAAAATAAAAATCCTCATTTTAATAAGAAGAAACAGCCAAACGTCAATGTAGTTCAGAATCCCAAACAAACAAACAGTTCTCCGAATAACGCTGAGCCTGGGTCGTCAAACCAAACCTCGCAAGGTCAGACTAATTTTCAGAATGTGCAGAATAAAGCAAATACCACATAATTAACTCCAGTAGAGAAGAGAGTGATGTTGGGTCTAGGTCATTCATGTCAACATCAGTAGTATTGAATAATCAATTTAATATTTTATTAGATCATTGTGAGGCAATAGATTTTCCTATGAAACACACGGCCGAATTAAGTAAATCAGTGCATGCTCCCGTAGATTTGCAACGAATTCATACAATAATAAGCCAAAATGAGTAACAACCAGCATTATATGCTGTAAATTTAGAACACAAATCCTTTACGTTATGTTTTTACTCTGGTAGTCCACGTAATATCATGGATTTGAGGACACATCATTTGTTGTTTTCGAACTTTCCGATAGAAAAATTCGGAGTGAGACTCTCGGGTATAGGAAATAATGAATTAAATGTAACAGGCATAACTCATGTTCAGTTCAAGGTCGGTAAGCGCACGTTTGCCGATACATTTGTTGTTGTACTTATAATTATAGGATACCCATCTATGGGCAATCGAAACATTATCTTAGCCCCTGCGAAGCACGGCGTGTATATCAAAGTAAAATTCTATAAGTCTTCTAATACCTTAAAATCAGTTTTGGATAAAAAGGAGATGACAAATGTAACCGTAACGAACGTTGAAGAACCAATAACTTGTCTCACTAGTAAAGAAATAATATACGCGACCCAGCAGAATTCTCGTTCACCCGTAATATCATCTTGCACGCAATCTATCGAGCCAAACGTACCTTCAAATTTGATAGTGCAAGTAAAGAAAACATTACCGGGATCTGAACTATTAATCCTTTCCGACACTTGGAAAACTAACGGATTGTCTGTCACACAAGCTATTTATACAGTAGGCTCACATCAGCAATGTAATATTGAAGTCTGTAATTATTTGAATACCACTTTAGTAATTCACAAAAATCAACATATCTTGGATGTAGAAGTTTATAAACATCGTATTCTTACCATTGCTGAAATCAATCACGCTCAATCAGTTGCGGATGAATCCCTTTTGCAATCTATTAAAAATAAAATTAATAAAGACATTAAAGACGAAGAAATTCAGCAGAAAATTTTTGGACTTTTAACTGAATATCATGATGTTTTTTCCACTACGGATGGATCCTTAGGAAAAACAGATGTGATCGAGCATCAAATAAAGTTAAAGGACAAGCAAAAAATTATCTATGTACCCTCGTACAGACTCCTTATGAAATTCCAGAATGAAATAAATGATGAAGTAGGTAAAATGCTAGAAGAAGTAGTCATTAGGAAATCGAACAGCCCTTATAATTCTCCATTAATAGTTGTACCAAAAAAAGATCGAACATGGCATATCTGCGTAGACTTCCGTCGTCTAAACGAGGAGACGATCCCTGATCGATTCCCAGTGCCATGAACTGACGATATTTTGTCTTTGTTAGGTCAGAATAAATATTTTACCAGTTTGGGCTTACTTAAAGGCTTTCACCAGATATCATTAGAAGAAGATAGTATCCCATACACAGCCTTCAGCACAGCCAGGGGACATTATGAATTTTTACGGATGCCTTTTGGTTTACGTTGTGCTCCCATAACATTTACAAGAATGATTAACATAGTGTTTGGAGACTTGCTAGGGGATATATTGCATGCCTATATGGACGACCTTGTAATCTTTTCCAGCACCTTAGAAGAACATCTACGTAAATTAGAACTAGTACTACAGAGACTAAGACAACATAACTTAAGGGTAAAGATTAGTAAGTGTGAATTTTTCAAAACAGAATTGATATATTTGGGTTTTATGGTGTCAAGCCAAGGTCTTAAAGTAGTCCATGATAAGGTGTCGGCTATCCGTAACTTTCTGATACCTACTATTGTCAAGGGAATACAGCAATTTCTGGGTTGTAGTGGATATTACAGGCGTTTTATACGCAATTATTCAATAATAACCGCTCCCTTAACTGATCTTACGAAGAAGGGCGTAGATTTCATATGGTCTGAGCAGCATCAACAGGCGTTTAATACCTTGAAAGATGAACTGTGTAGTTTTCCTATCTTAGAATTTCCTGACTTCGGTAAGGAATTCTTCATTGCAACAGACGCCCCAGACTTAGGAGTAGGTGGGGTATTGCTTCAGCATTATGATAAAAAAATTTTCCCGATAGCTTTTTATTCTCGAAAACTGAGAACTTCCGAAAGTAGTATGCAGTAATAGACAAGGAAGGGCTATCTATTGTTAATTCACTAGTGCATTTTAAGTTCATAATATACGGTTATCCCGTTAAGGTTCTTACTGATCATAAACAACTAACCAAATTCTTTAAAGGCCTCAACCACAGCCCCAAACGAACTCGGTGGCATTTGATCATTCAAGACTTTGGTGCGAGAATCGGGTATTTACCTGGGAAAGCAAATATCATTGCTGATGCATTATCACGCAACTCTGTGTCATCTTGTACGGAGCCTTTAGCTGAATTAATAGATATATCAACATCCATGCCTATTGTTAAAAATGATATCTGAACAAGAAGATTTCGGCTGGAGTGCTGAATTGTTACAGACTGAGCAAAGAAAAGATCAGAAATTAGAAACAATTATAAATTCTTTGAAAGGCAATCATAAGGAAAAGGGATATATAAAGTATAAGCAGCAGAATTATATAATCAAAGATAATATTCTGTGTAGGACCGTGACAAGGTAAACCCGCAATACACCACATTTAACTAACGACCAGGTAGTGGTACCAATCTCACTTACTTCCACTGTCCTGAATTGGTTGCATGCAAATCCATTGCATGGACACCCGGGGTTCTCATTAATGCCACAGAAAGCCAAATCATTGTTTTATTGGCATACGATGCTTACAGATATAAAAAAAAACACATAGCTAATTGTCGCACATGTCAGGAAAACAAAGGGCATACGAAAACACCTGTCAGCTTAGGGGCTTATCCCATGCCCAATCACCCCTTTGAAAGAATACATTTAGATTTGTTAACAGGATTTTACGAGTCAGACAGAGGAAATAAGCACCCCTTAGTAATTATAGATGCTTTAACTCGATATACAGAAATAATAGCGCTTAAAACTATAACTGCGATTGAATGCGATAGGAAATTTTACGAGTGTTATATTTGTAAACATGGAATTCCTCACATGATAATCTCAGACTCGGGTGGAGAATATAATAATCACTTTCTTACCTCATTGTGTGAATTCCTTAGCATAAAGAAAATAAATACCATGATATATCACCCAGAGTCGGATGGGCTAGTGGAAAGAGCAAATAGGAAGGTTTTAAATATATGAAGAGTAACACTAGGGGGATCAGACCCCAACCGGGATATTGCAATACCTGCGGTACTGAGTACTCTGAATCATTCATATCATATATCAATTAAAATGTCACCGCACGAAGCATTGTATGGTTCCCCAGTTAGAACGCCTTTCCATGTATTAACGCCTACAACTAATCTATCAAATCCTTTAAAAGAATGTATAAATTCAAGCAAAAGTCATTTTGATATCCTTCGAAAGAATTTAGAAGAGTCACAATTCATAATGAAAAGGAATCATGATAAAATAGTGAAGCCAAGTAAAACATATACCGTGGGTGATAATATATACCTACAGGTAAATGTACGTAAAGGACTCAATTATAAACTAACACCTAAGTTTGAAGGCCCATTTACCATTTTGGAAACATTAACGGCCAATAGGTTTAGAGTTCAAAACGTATCCCAACCCACTGATGAGAGAATCGTACCATTGACTCACATAAGAAATTAAAATAAGAGGGAATGAAGTGAGGGAAAGATTTTTATTTGTATGTTAAAAGTTTTCTTCTTAATACAGGAGTAATTACATATATTTTTCTCGTTATAGGTTTCCAAGATGAATTTTTTGTTGTTGGGAGTGATATTGTTCGCTCAGACATTTCTCTCGTGTGGGATGAGCTCTAAAACTAAAAGTATAGATTTTAAATATGGCACTATAGTTGAAAGACAAGAAGACGTTTTTATTACATCAAGTAACGTAGTTGTAGAAGTGCGAATGCAAGCAATTTTTCTCCCAGAGAATGACGTCACTAGCTTAAAAAGCGCCATTTTAAGGTTTGCTGTCTTATTTGATGAATTGCATAGAAGACATTTTCATTTGAATACAGAGAGTTCACTTGGATCGACACTAAAAGTTGCAGAGATGCTATCTCATGACTTGCAAAATAAGACTTACGAGACAGAATCTTTGGCTCGTGACCTTTTGATGTGGACTGTAGGACACTAAAATATTGAGAAACGTAACCCGTTTATTTTTGCTGCACTAAAAATCTTTGGGTCTATTGCAAGTTTAGGTTAAGGAATTTCCAATCGTCTTAAGATTAGTAATGAGAATAAGAAAATTGAGTTCGTGACTCATGAAGATGAATTGATTATGTCAGAACTAAGGAATCAGTTAGCTTCAATCAATCAAATTATGAGTTTAGTAAATGAACAATCAAGTAATGTCAATCAGATTATGGAAGTACAGGATTTGTTGGCAACGTTAACGTATTATGATTCAAAAATACATACACATACATAACAGAATTGCACATTTCATTGGGAAATCAAAAGATTATGTGGAAGCTATCACGTTAGTGACTAAAGGTGTACTGTCACCCCATTTGTTGTCAATAAAATATTTAAGGTAATTGTGGAGAACGGATGGGAGAAACTAGGCTATATTCCTTTGTTAGACGCACGTAGGTTAGAATTTTATTACAGCCTAAATACAGTAAGCGTTGAAAATAACAGAATTATGATTACAATTCCCTTTGATTCTTCCGATGCCTGGCAATCTTACAGGATATCACCATTTCCGACTTTCATAACGAATCAATCAAATCCAGCAATATCCAGTTTGACCGGACACGTACTGATTTCCCCAGACAAGGAAACATATACGGTCATTAAAGACTTAAATCAATTAACTCACTGTTGAGATGCAATGGATAGAAAAATAAGTACAGCTGACTCATTTGAATTCCATAAAAACTTAATGGATTCATGCGAGTTAGGTATAGTGCTAGACGGTGCTCTCTCCCATACAAGTAAAAATTGTCTGGATAAGCTTTATCCCTTTGACAATAATGAGTTCAATTGCAGACTGAACAACGGCTCGTGGATACGATACGACAAAGCCGGCTTCAATGTATCATGCCCGGACGGATCCATGTCCTATTCCCAAATCTTCGTTGCAGCAGATGGTTGTATTGGGACATCCCCAAATTTCATGGTGAAAGGAATCAAGACCATCATCACAGAACGAGCCTACTTTGCGAACTTCACGTGGTCAACAACGGTTCCATCATTACCTCTCCCATACAATAAACAGGTAGCCAAGCGATTGATGAAACTGACCGAGATGGACCACCCGTCACCGACTTATAAAGAATTTCTTCACCCCATACTACTAGCAGGAACAGTTGTGGCGGTTATGATATTTATTGCCGTTAACATCTTTGTTTGGCGTAAGTTAAGGAACAATAGTTTGCAGCTCAAACAGAACGTTTTGCCCTGTCCAGACAAAACTCCTTATTTAATTCAATTTAAAACCGTTTGAAAGTGTCCCCTTTATTCGCTCAAAGGAGTAAAATTGTCTTGGAAAAGTGTTGTGTACGAAAAGCAGTTAGTACGCTAGTAATATGTAATTGAAGAGACTATAGAACATTTGCATTTTTAAAAAACATTTAAAAAATAAATCATTTTTTTCGGCATCTAATAAAATATATAAACCAGAATGTTAAAAAAAAAAAAACAGAATCTATGGGCATCTAATAAAATATATAAGACCTATATATATATATATATATATATATATATATATATATATATATATATATATATATATATATATATATATATATATATATATATATATATATATATATATATATATATATATATATATATATATATATATATGTACGAAACCGTGGTGTGTATACGTACCAGGAATTCGTGTTTGTGCACTAAAATTCTATCTTTACCAAGGTAACAAATATTTTTATCAATTACCGTATTGTAATAATCTATATTTCTGACAAAGGTAACAATTATTCTTTAACAAAGTTACCGAATCATATGTATATCAGTATTTTTTTTGGTACCATATAATCATTTGCTAGCAATGTACCATATATGTGATCTGTATTTATCATGCATTTTTTCTTTGCTTTGGTAATATCTGTACATATGCATTATTGTTATTATTTTTTTTAATGTGCCTATTTTTCATCCTCATTTGCTTATGGCTAAAGTTAAACAAAGAATAATACATGTATCCAGACACACTCCTAGTAAACATATTTTGACGTGTTGTTAATTTTTTTTTTTTTAAATTGAGATAACTGGCCGAGCTGTTGTAATAATCATATATTACATGTTTAAAACACATGATATAATAGGTCATTGTGAAGTAGAAGCTAATGTGAGAAGTGCAGTAGTCAGACAAATCATAACAGGATGCGAATACCAGATCTCAGCAATGTAACATTTTTATGAAGAATAAACACAAATACGAACCGTGAGAAAGAGTTGTGTCACCACCGTATGCAGGTGTCTTCCTATACTAATGTTTAGTTTACATTCTGTGTTTAAATGCTGAGATAACTGACTATACGATATCTGTGATATCGATATTTTAGCCAGATCTTATCAATACATCATATGGAATGGTAATCCGACCAAACCAGCTATACTCCTCTGATGGAGATGTTAACACTGTTGTTTTTGAAGAATAAACCATTTCAAAAATAACTTGATTGACTTTACTTGAAGATGTAACATCCCAACTAACATACTAAATATGTGTTAACAACGGTAGCACATTTATATATATATATATATATATATATATATATATATATATATATATATATATATATATATATATATATAT
>NC_090747.1:40228908-40236408 GCF_036898095.1 Palaemon carinicauda | reverse complement strand
AACCCTGTCAAAATAATAGGATATATTTTCCCCTTCTTTTTATCGCCTCCATTCTGTCAATTTAGAATAAAATATTTGTTTTCCCATACCTACCTTTAATTTTCATCTATATTATCTGTATGATAATATCATAAATATTTTAATATTATTATCATTATTGCAAAGGTTATGCATTTTACAGTTAGAAAAACAAACAAATAGAATCTTAATGTTATATAAAGAAATCATCCATATGATGATTCCCCTGTGAATGTTCACGCAGTGTTTCCTTAGTTTATGTTGTATTTGCCTAATGAATGTTCAGAACAAATTCTAGTTACTCATTACGAAGACTTCTGCAATGATGAAAAAAGAAAAAAAAAAAACTATTCCCTCATTCACCATGACCAGTTACAATCTTAATTGCATAAAGGAGAGGAAAAAACTTCAATATTACCATTCCCCTTCCCAGCACATTTTGCAGAAATATTTTCCTCATATCAAAATTATGGTACGAGAACGATTTGAATTGAGAAACAATTTAATCTTCATCATAATATATTTTTTTCCAAGAAATATTTTCACTATTTACATAAAATAACCAGAAAATATTCTTCCATTTTACTTTACTTCTCCTTGACTCAAACCTTATATCAACTACTTAAAACAGTATTGATCGTATAATGTTTGAATATATTAATATATTATAAGCGTTAAAATTCTATAATGCATGTTGTAAAACTATTTAACATTTTATCTGATTAGTATTTAATCATATATAATGTCCATTTTTCATTTTCAGTGGATATCTAGAATCGTCCAAACTAAATATCTAACATGGCATCTTCAAAACATAACCTTGTCCAAATGATAGGGAATATTTTTTTTTTTCATTTATTTTCATTTTTATTATATTTATTTATGATATTATAAATATTTTAATACTATTATCATTATTGCTAAGGCTATGCATCTTACAGCTATGAAAAAAAAAATGGAAGTTCATTGGTGTCCAGAGAAAGCATCCATTTGATGAAGACCTTTCAAATGTACAGGGTAGTGAAGAAATTCAAGTAAGACTATATTGATAGTAGTTCAATCGTTCATATAAAAGATATCTATTGTAGACGGATAACCTGAGGAAATGATGAAATAGGAAGTCTAAGATGTATAATGTTTTCAAGAGACAATTCAACTCGTTGAGACCATTAGCAGCATTTGTTATTACAGGATTATTGAGAATGATGGTCAGGTTTGAAAAAAAAAGAGGATATTTCTCAATTCCAGACTTTAAGACACAGTTCCTAATTATATCTTATGAAGCTGTTTATTGAAAGATATGTCTAATTGAACATTGTCATATTTTCCATAAGAAAACGAGAAACTATTGTTTTTACTACTATAAAGATTAGTAAAAGTATACACTGGTGTCCTTTATAGTAACACAATTGCAGTTATGAAAATATTTATAAAAGACAATTTAACTTATCTTTTAGATATTCCTAAGCAATTACCATAGTTATAGTGGTACTAAAAAAAAAAATCACTATTTTTCCCACGTAACGTTTCCTAGTTTGTGGTGTGTTTGCCTAAGGACTGTTCCGACGTGGTCTATTTACTCATTACGAAGGCTTTATAAGGACATGTTTACTCCTGCCAGCGTTTGTGTAGGTAATTTCAATGGGCCGTGTTCAGATTCCTCACTACATGATGCACTTTAGCTAACAGCCTCTTCACTTTTTTTTTTTTTTTTACTTTCGGATTACTTCTTCATGGTTGTCTGTTGCGGCCTTCTTATGAAGTCCAATAGAACAGAAAGTTTTATTTGTTTATTTTTTCAAAAGGGAAGAAAAAAATATCTCCCTTCATCGTAAAAAAAAACTATTCAATTTAAAGGTAGTCCTTATGAGAAAGTTTGCAATATGCATTAGTGATTTTTTTATGAGTTTTACCCTTTGAGAAGACAAATATCAGAGGCGGTAGAAGTTTTTCCTTGTAAGCACCAATACGAAGTAAGACAATATTTGATAGTAGCAAATGGTAAATATATAATTACTGGAGTTAAAATCTTTCCTATCTAACAATTGTAGTCTATCATATATATATATATATATATATATTTATAATATATGTATATATAATATATATATATATATGTGTGTGTGTGTGTGTGTGTGTGTGTAAAACGCAAATGAACAGATCCATATCGCTAAAGATGATTAATTTTACCAATCACGTTGGACGTGTTTGTGTCTCAAGATGAGAGGTTCTTCTTTTTTGACAGTCATGAGAGCTAATTTGATTAGTGGACACAAGGCAGCTTTAATACCTTGAATGGTTTTGGGCATCTACGATTTATTAGTCTTATTTTGTGAGGAGGAAGAGACTTTCAAGGTGCCTATTATATCAGTGCATTTGGTCAACAAGACTTTTGTGCAATGCTGTGATTATAAATATCCCATTCTCCTCTTCATATTATCAAGCAACAGTACCGAGATAACAATTGTGTTAAAAAAAAAAAAATAGCAATGTTGAACAAAGATTTGAATAATTTTTGCTATTTATCTGTTATTATCATCATTAATGCTATTGCAGTTATGATTAAGGTTTTTGATATATTTATCATTATTATTGAATTTTGCGAAATTAACATTATTATTGTTATCAATTTTCCTCCACCAACTCTTTTTCTCTTTTTGCCTGTTCAGATTACTACCATTATTACTTAAAAAAAAAAAAAAAAAAAAAAAAAAAAAAAAAAAAAAAAAAAAAAAAAAAAAAACACTGTAAACTTAGGAACTTTTCGTTTCAAGACATACTGCGAATAGAGAATGATTAAAAACCAACTCACATCTGCATAAGTAACATACACATTGCATAAACTACCAACCACTTTATTATTCATTTAGGAGTATGTTCTTGCAACATGTTAATTTAATAACTGAATACGTTCCTAGCTCCTTTTGGTGATATTCTTTGTATATATATATATATATATATATATATATATATATATATAAAATTGTTTGTGTGAGATTAAGGAAGTCTTATAAACATAAGCTGTAAATGTGTGAATTCCCAGAGCAGAATATCTATTTGTGGCTTTCTTGAAAATTGTTTAATGTCTTCTTAAGTCAATGTGTTATAACAAAATATTAAAAAATAAACTTCTTCCTTTGGAGCCTGAGAAAATACTGCAGATTAACATAGTAAGGCAAATTGAATTTGTTAGCATATTCTGATTTGCATATAAGTGTTGGTCATGTAAAAATAAAACATTCTATTTTTTTTTTTACTCCGTGGAACGCTACTGTATATGTGAAAAGCTAGTGGCCAGAGTTAGTGAACTAGTAATAAGTGTTGACCATATAACCTTCAATTGATCTTTGGAATGGGATGGAGGCTTTGTGCAAGGACTGACCCTCTTCTTGGGTTCGAATAATGTCTTGACACTATTCCCTTCCAAAGTGTACGTAACTTTCCTAACTGGGTATGTGGTGTATTTATGAATAAATAAATTTATGAATGAATGAATCAATAAATATACATATAAGCAACATTCATATCGAACGGTGTCCTGAATTATATAATTCTAAATAATATGAATGAACAGACATAAAACCAGCAATTTACTAGGAAATCTAAATCAATGTTGCCAAACATACCCATAATGTAATTAATCTAAAAGGAATAGAAACTATTCTAATTAGTTTTATTTGAAGAGAGAAATACACGATATACGGCATTTATTCTGACTGTGAGCATGGAAAATGCAAGTACTACCATAAGTTATTATTCAGAGTAGGGTGAAGTTGAAATTTTATGATAAGTCTTTAAAAATATAACAACGGATGAAAGATGATTCTAAAAGTTTCGCAGTTGCAGTTAGTATCGTAATGATCAGTGACAAATTTTTCTCTCAATTGAAATACTTTGATGGGGAGTGGTGTAGGGTTAGGGAAAGATTGAAGACTCCACTGAATTCTGACTTTCCCTGTTGCTGAATAATATATTCTTTGAAAATATATCTAAATAAATTATATTCAGCATTTTTATGCCCTTTACATTTTCATCTTTTGTCACACCCCTAAATTAGGTAATGAGTTTATCATCTACCATTTTTCCACGTGATAGAACCAGTAGCCATTCTAAAATACGGTTAATCATTTCTATACCAAAACCTACATTTCATAAACAATTATGTATCTCCTGTACTTCAAATATTGGGCAAAAGATTAATTACACTATTTAAAGGAATGTAGTGAAAATTCACCTTCTCCACCTTTCCATTACTATTGTATATAAATTACACAATATGATAAATCTATGAAATAAAAAGAGGGGCTTAGAATAGAATAAAGAATAACTTTAAAAAAACGTAATTTTTTCAAAATTAGTCTGATTGGGCGTGTTATCTCTCCCAAGACAAAAAAAAAAAAATCTGTAAAATGAATGCAAGTTACAAGTCCTACTGCTCGGTTGGAGAAATGTAATTGCAAAGAATTTACATCTAAGGTTGGAGAAATGTAATTCCAAAGAATTTATATAAAAAAATCCTCTCGTGCTATCATCAGCATATCCTTATAGGAAAAATCTCTAACTTAAGACAGTGGAAGACCATACTATAGAAGCTATGGAACTACCCAAGGCTAGAGAACAATCGTATGATTTTGGAGTGTCCTTCAATATGAGGTGTTCACCATAGGCCAAACTATTCTGTGTATGCGTCGGCAAATATAAATAGAGCCGAAACCAGAGAAAGAGATCCAATGTAGTACTCTCTGGCCAGTCAGAGGACCCAATAACTCTCTAGGGGTAGGACCTCGACGGGTGGCTGATGCCTTGCCCAATCTACTACCCATATACATACATACATACACACACACACACACACACACACATATATATATATATATATATATATATTTATATATATATACAATTTCTGAAGAAGTTTTTTAATTTTCATTCTACCTTGTTTTGGGTAATGTTCCCCTGTCTGGTGTTCAGCTGCTGATTCTCATCTTAATTTGTTGGACAGAAACTTATGGTCTATTGAATTTCTTATTCCTGATCTAGATATTAATCTTTGGCACCGTCGTTCAATTAGTTCATTATGCATGTTGCATAAGATTTTTCATAACTCTGACCATCCTTTACATTCAGATCTCCCTGGAAAATTCTATCCTGTTCGTAATACTAGGCAGACAGTTAATTCTAATAGCCAGGCCTTCTTTATCATGAGGCTTAATACTATACGATATTCTAGAGGTTTTATTCCAGCTGATCCCAAGTTGTGGAATGATCTTCATATTCGGGTAGTTGAATCAGTAGAACTTCAAAAGTTCAGAGTTGGAGCAAATGTTTATATGTTGACAAAGGCTGACATGAGTCTTTTTATAGTTTATATATGACATGTCCATTTTTGACGTTGTTAATACAGTAGTTTATATATAAAATATCTGTTTTGACATTGTTACTGTTTCAGAATGATTTATTGTTAACTTCTTCTTATCATTTATTTATATCCTCATTTCCTTTCCTCACTGGGCTATTTTTCCTTATTGGAGCACTAAGGGTTATAGCATCTTGCTTTTCCGAAAAGGGTTGTAACTTGGCTACTACTACTACTACTACTACTACTAATATATATATATATATATATATATAAATATATATAAAATATATATGTATATATATATATACACACACACACATATATATATATATATATATATGTATATATGTATATATATATATATATATTTATATGTGTATACGTATATGTATATATATATATATATATATACATACACACATACATACATATATATATATATATATATATATGTATATATGTATTTATAAATATATGTATATATATATACATATATATACATACATATATATATATATATATATATAAATAATAATAGATATATAAGTATGTATATATATATGTATATATATATATATATACATATATATATATATATATATATAGTATACAGTGAACTCTCGTTTATTGCGGTAGATAGGTTCCAGACCCGGCCGCGATAGGTGAAATTCCGCGAAGTAGTGACATCATATTTACCTATTTAATTAACACGTATATTCGGACTTTTAAAACCTTCCCTTGTACGTAGTACTGTTAACAAACTACCCTTTAATGTACAGAACACTTAATGCATGTACTACAGCACTTTAAACTAAAACAGGCACAAATATTAAAGGCGATTTTATATCATAGCGTTTCCTAAACACCTAAAAAGCACGATAAAATATGGCAACCAATGTTTTGTTTACGTTCATCTCTGATCATAATGAAGAAACAAACTCATTTAGTGTACACATATATGTATAGGTTAGTTTTTGCATCGATTATATTGATTATACAGTATGTTGATTTTTTATTACCCATGTTTTACTTTATTTTTCTTAGGACTTCCAAATGAAATGTTTTTCTTTATGACGTCGCCTGAAACGACGGCGTCATAAAATACTGTACGCTCAGTAAACAACCATGCTCAGAACAAAGAAGGCATTTAACGCGCATGATGAAAGTGATAAATAATGATATTTACAGTAAAAGCATTTACAAAATATGTTATTAGTACAAATATAATTTACCGTATCTATATAAAATCATACAGTACATACTGTACGTAGCAAAGCAGGAAAACAATTTACGAGAGAGAGAGAGAGAGAGAGAGAGAGAGAGAGAGAGAGAGAGAGAGAGATTGTTTTACGTACGTAAATGTAAATTTTAAACAAAAAAAATATGATAGGTTACAACATGTAGACTTTTAAAACCTTCCCTTTAACTTAATGCATACAGTACTAAACTATAAAACAGGCACAAATATTAGAATGTGAGAATATTAAAGTAAAAAAATAAAGATTGTTACTGTACTCACCACGAAAGAAGTTCAAGAAAAACTTGAATGATGATGGCGATGAATTTGCTGCACAGTAGAAATGATGATGATGAAGCTGATGATGTGTTCTAACTGTGCAGCCAGGTAGTATTTTACGTCTCTTCAGACGGAGGTGTCTTTTCCTGGGACACTTCTTCAACTTCTTCAATTTTTTCCGAAGGCGTAGTAGCAGGAGGAACTGGCTCTTTTTTGCGAGGCTGGAAGAACATTGTGATCGGAAGTTGTTGCCGCTGCTTCTTTTTTCGATCTAAGAGCATCTTGTAGGGAGTCATTATGTCATCAACCTTGTTGCAGAATTGCATCGACCGAACCATATCATCTTCCCACTCTTGCAACATTTCTTTCACCTCCTTTATATGGTTGCAGACCTTGGCAAGCCGTTCTAGTGTTAAGCCTGTTTCTTCGACATTTTCTTGGGTCTCTTCCTGGGTTTCACTCTCTTCTTCGCTTGCCGATTTCGTCAGGTCTTCGAGGTCTGCGTCAGTTAGGGGCTGGGAATGGCAGTTCAATGTCGCCAAACCCGTCACCTCCAATTATGGCAGCCAACTGTACAGATTTGCGTACTACAGAGTGTTGGATTTCA
>NC_090747.1:40221408-40223908 GCF_036898095.1 Palaemon carinicauda | reverse complement strand
AGCCAAAAACTTCTTCATTAATTTCTTATTCTCATTTATACCTTCATCCCCATACTTCTTCCTAGCTAAAGTTTCCAACCTACATACATACATCGATATCGCTTCTCCTGCATTCATCCGTGGTTCATCAAAATCCTTCTTACGCTTATACTTAACACTCCCTTTCATACGTTTTACCTGCTCAATTATTCTCCTTTTCACACTTTCATAATCAACGTCACCTACACTCATTATCACTCCATACATCGTCAACAAATACCCAGTCAAATATTCTCCTAACTCCCTAGCCCAAACTCTTTTACTATCACCATACTTATCCTGACAATATCTCTCATACTCCTTGAAAAACTCGTATACATCCCTACTACTATGCTCATTGAACCTTTCACACCGAGGTACCTCTCTCATAAACACAGTCTTACACACATCACGTTCATTCTCACTGCTATCATCACTGCTACCTTCCATCTTGTTTCCTACTTCCTCGCTAGAATATAAGGAATCTAATTCCACAGTCATACTCCTATCCTTGATCATACTCTTCCTAGCCCTTTTCTTACTCGCCACTTTCACCCATTCACGATCGTCCTTGCTATCAGCCTGATACTTTTTCTTCTCTTTCTTCACATCACTTTTACCTTTCCTTTCATCTTTCCTCTCACCTTTCTGTTCATCCTTACTATGCCTAATTCCCTTATCTTCAATATCACTATCACTATTACTACTATCACTATCACTTCCTTTCCCATTATCACCTACCTCAACCTTCTCTTCCACTATCAACCCATTACCCGAAGCTGAGGACACTCCTCCGACTGCACCTTCACCCATTATAGTTTTCATCCTCCCCATGACTTGCCCCATCATAGCTTCCAATCGGTTCTCCATTCGTTCCTCATTCTCTTTCATCCTCATCTCAACACATTCTTCCACTCTCTCTACAGTTCCCTTTAACCCTGGAACGGTACGGTGGGTCGTCCGCGACCCCGAGCGTCAAAACAAAAGAGGTTTTTCTCACGTGACTCTAGTAGTGTCCAGATGTGCATCGCTGTAGCTGTACTCCTTCCCAGATTTCTGAGACGCGTCGGGGTCGAGCGCGACCGAGTTTACCCTTCTAAGGTAATTTGCATAATTATCAAAGTTATTACGTATTATGAAATTGTCATAGAATGGTGCAACTTGTATAGGTTATCAGTTGTGGAAAGTCTTGGTGGATTGTTTGGCTACCATGTGCATGATTTTTTTTTTAGTTAAAATGTCGTTCATCACCACGAGGACCATTTTACCGCGAGTGCCCCTTTTTCATTTTTTTTTCATTTTTTTGCCAAGTCATTTTTCCGTAAGATATTGCCAAATAGTGTCGCAAAACTTTTGCTTTTTTAGTGTTGGAAAGTGTGTCTAGATGATCTGGCTACCCATGCGTGACTTTGTTTTTGTCAGATACGACATAGATATTGGTATGTGGGGTATTTAACTGCGGTTGCCAATTTCTGTTTTTTTCAATATTTGTAAAAATTTACTACGTAGTAAGGAATTGCCGTATATTATTGATTTTTTTTTCATGTTTATTTGTTATAAAGTGTGCCTTGATGGTTGGGCTAACACATGCATGTCTTTTTTTTAATCTGAGATGCCGTATATTAGAATGTTGGCCATTTTTCCGCGAGTGCCCCTTTTTATTTGTTTTGCATTTTTTTGCTTAGTAATGTTACCGTAAGGAATTGGCAAGTAGTGTCGCAAAACTTGTATTTTTATAGTGTTGGAAAGTGTTTCTAGAGGATCTGGCTACCCATGCCTATCTTTTTTTTTTAGCCAGATATGGCGTATATATAGGTATGTGTTCGATTTTCCTGTGATTGCAATTTTTTTGTTTTTTCCCCATTTCTTTCAAAATTACTACGCACTAAGGAACTATCACAGAGTAATGATTCATTTAGATGTTTATTTGCCGGAAAATGTGCCTTGATGGTTTGCCTAGCACGTGGCTGAATTTTTTTTTTTCTGAAATTCCGTATATTAGAATGTTGGCCATTTTTCCGCGAGTGCCCCTTTTTATTTGTTTTGCATTTTTTTGCTTAAGTCATGTTACCGTAAGGAATTGGCAAGTAGTGTCGCAAAACTTATATTTTTATAGTGTTGGAAAGTGTTTCTAGATGATCTGGTTACCCATGCCTATCTTTATTTTTAGCCAGATATGGCGTATATATAGGTATGTGTTCGATTTTCCTGTGATTGCCACTTTTTCGTTTTTCTCATTTCTTTCAAAATTACTACGTACTAAGGAACTATCACAGAGTAATGATTCATTTAGATGTTTATTTGTCGGAATTTTTGTTTACTTCTTTTTTGATTGAATATCATCAAATTTTTTTTAGCTAAAATATTATGTTGTTTTACATTTTTTTTTTCGATTTTATTTCCCTTCAAAATTTTTTTTTGGGGCCAGAATTCTAATTTTATAGTCGTAAAATAATCGACAATCATCCAGCAATCCACCATA
>NC_090747.1:40198908-40208908 GCF_036898095.1 Palaemon carinicauda | reverse complement strand
TACATGGCTCCCCCCCTAAAAATTACATACTGTACATGTTAAATAGGGCGCCCTGATCTAGAGAGGCGAACTGTAGGCGGGTCATCTGGCAGAAGATAAGAAGGTTTTAGACAATCAATAGAGACCCAGTCTTCTTTGCCATGAATGTTGAGTAGGAATGCGTTCGGACTGCGGCGGATCACAAGGAAAGGGCCCGTGTAAGGGGGCATTAGCGGTGGCTTGCTAGAGTCGTTGCGCAGGAAGACGTGAGTTGCTGAGTGCAGGTTTGTTGGTATGTGATGCTTCGCTGGGGGCTTGTAAGTCTGGCGGCATGGATTAAATTTTCCCACGACGTGACGTATGCGCTGGAGATCGTCGGAGGATGTTGTAGAAGTAAATAATTCGGCAGGGACGACCAACGGGTCGCCGTACACCATTTCAGCTGCCGAGACGTCGAGGGCGTCTTTAGGAGGGGTCCTTAGTCCCAGGAGGACCCAAGGAAGCTGAGTAAACCAGTTGGAATCTTTGCAGCGGGACATCAAAGCTGCTTTGAGGGTGCGATGAAAACGTTCAACAATTCCATTGGCAGTGGGGGTTGTAGGCCGTTTTCTGATCTATGGTGATGCCCAGGAGATTCGCTAATGATGTCCACAGTTGAGAGGTGAAAGTGGTACCCCTGTCGGAAGTGATATGCTCAGGGATACCAAATCTTGCAATCCATCCAGAGAGTAAGGCAGATGTACATGAAGCGGACGTTGCAGTTTCCATGGGAATGGCTTCAGGCCAACGAGTGGAGCAGTTGATGATGGTAAACATGTAACGATGTCCTTGTGATTTGGGTAGGGGGCCTACAACGTCGACGTGAATGTGTGCGAAACGACGCTGAGGTTGAGGAAAGGTGCCCACTCAGGAATTCGTGTGTCGATGTACTTTGGAAGTTTGGCAAGAAACACAGGCGCGGACCCAATCCTTAGCATCCTTAGATATCCCGTGCCAAATGAACTTTGCCTTCAGCAGCTGTCCAGTAGAACGGCACGAGGGATGTGAAAGGCCGTGAATGAAATCAAACACCTGTTGGTGCATGGGAGCAGGAATCCAAGATCGCGGTCTACCAGTACTGACGTCACAGAGGAGGGTGGTGCTAGAGTCTTCGAGGGGGAAGTCTTCCCAACGGAGGGACGTGCAGGATGTCCTACATGCTTGATTCTCTGGATCCCGTCGTTGGGCTTCAGCCAGGGCGTTGCAATCCAATCCCAGTTGAACAGCAGCCAACGTGTTTCTTGACAGGGCATCGGCAACGGGATTCATTTTCCCAGGGACGTATTGAAGGGAGCAATTGTATTCAGCCATGGCGGAGAGAGGTCGGCGTTGCCGGGCGGACCAGGCATCAGACTGTTGAGTAAAGGGGTGCACCAGAGACATGTGGTCTGTGTGAATGACGAAAGGCATACCTTCTAAAAAAGGACGAAAGTGACGGACAGCCAAGTGCACCGCCAGCAATTCTCGATCGAAGGTAGAATAACCCGATTCTGCCTTGGACAGTTTTCTGCTGAAGAAGGCCAATGGGCGGGGCGAGCCGTTGACCACCTGCTCGAGTACTGCACCAATAGCGACGTCGCTGGCATCGGTGGAGAGAAGGAGAGGGGCATGTGGGATAGGAAAAGTGAGAGCCGGAGCAGTTGATAGGGCCTTCTTTGCATTGCAGAAGGCTGCTTCTTGAAGGGGACCCCAATTCAGGTCCTTGGGCTTGCCCTTGAGGGAGGCGTAGAGGGGAGCAAGAGTGGCGGCAATGGCTTGCAGAAAACGGTGATAATAGTTGATTATGCCCAAGAATTCCTGCAGAACTTTGACGGTCGAGGGCGCGGGGAAGTTCTGAACAGCTGCTACCTTCTCAGGGAGGGGGTGGACTCTTTCAGGAATGATGCGGTGCCCTAAGAACGACACTTCGTTAGCGCCAAAGGTACACTTGTCGTACCGGACTACAAGGCCGTTTTGTTGCAGGCAGTCGAGCACGATACGCAGGTGACGGAGGTGTTACTCTTTTGAGGAGGAGAACACAAGTATTTCATCCACATAACATATACAGAAAGGAGGTCCCCTAAGATGCCATCCATGAGACGTTGAAATGTGACCCCAGTATTATGAAGGCCAAAACAGGAGTAACTGAAGGTGTATGTACCAAACGGAGTGGTGATGGCAGTCTTGGGGATGTCTTCTGGGTTCATAGGCACCTGATAATACCCCTTCAGGAGGTCGAGCGTAGAGAAAACCTTTGCTTTGTGCAGGTAGGAGGTTACATCAGCAATGTTTGGGAGGGGGTAGTGATCCCCGTTCTGTTTGCATGTTCAGGAGCCTGTAATCCCCGCACGGATGGAGGGAGCCGTCTTTCTTCAGAACGATGTGTAAGGGTGACGACCATGGGCTGGAGGCCTTATGCAAAGGCACATTTCCTCCATCTTGGCGAACGTCTGGTTGGCGGCTGCCAATCGTTGCAGTGCCAGACATCTGAATTTTGCGAAGACAGGGGGTCCCGTTGTCTTGATATGGTGATAAATACCGTGCTTGGCAGGAGCCGTGGGCGTTTGGCGAAGTTCTGGACGGAAAACATCCGGGTACGACGTGAGGAGGGGGACGTAGTCATCCGTGGGTGCGCTAATGTGGAGAGCGAGGTTAGAGGGGGCGGGTTGAAGAGGTGTCGACAAGTTGACCAATCGTCGGTGGGCGACATCGACCAGAAGGTGGAAATGAGTGAGGGAATCCGCACCGAGGATTGGCAATGTGAGGTCAGCAACGAGAAACTTCCAATTGAATTTACCATTTCCGAACGAAAATGTGAGGTTCTCGTAACCGTAGGTGGGTATCGCAGATCCTTTGGCAGCTACCAAGCGGACGTCGGCAGATGTAGACAGACTACGTTGTGCCTTGAAGAGTTTCCTTGGCAAAAGAGAACGACAAGCACCCGTGTCTACCAAAAATTGCACGCCCGTTCCTGCATCATGTAAAAAGAAAAGATTAGAAACACGGGAGGCCACCGCCACGAGCGATGGCCAACTTACACGTTTTTTGGCCACTGACAATCCTCGGCACATTTCTTCGCAGTTGCCCCGAATCTGAAGTGGTAGTAGCAAAACTGCGGCGTATGGGAGGTAGTAAGTGGCTGTAGAAGTCGTTTGTTAGGGCGCAAGCGATTGGTGGGTGGTGGGCGGCTTTATCGCTACTTCGGCACATCACGGTGTAGGCGTGTATGTCCTACGGCATTCATGTCAGCTTCGGTTGACGTTGAATAGGCATCCTCTTCGTCAGGGGTGGAGGCGTTGATGGAGGTCTTGAAGTGGCTGTCCATAAGGGCGTCGGCTTTGATCATCAAGTCCTTTATGGGTAAACTATCGACATCGGGTATGGCAGCGAGTATAGGTCCGGGTAAACGGCGTATTCAAAGGGCACGAAGTAGGTTCACCTCACGAGGAGAGCCATCTGCAGCAGGTTGAAGGCGAGTGATACTGGTCATTTCCCTGAGGGCAAGCGAAGCCCTTTGTTCCCCCAACGGTTGTTGCGAGAGCTGAAAAAGCTTTGCTACACGTGCGGGTGGCGACGGCGAGTACTGCTGCAGAAGGTATGTTTTGAGGGCGTCATACGCTATTGGGGTGTCTCCTTGTTCACAAAGCCAGTCGGATATTTCCGGGAAGGTGTCCTCGGGTATCGCCGCGAGAACATAATCTGCTTTGGTGGTTGAGCGAGTCATGCCCTTGATGCGAAACTGGACTTCTGCGCGCTGAAACCAAGCAAACGCCTCTCCGCTGGCGAACGGTGAAAGTTTCAATGGAGCAGCCGCAGCGCCAACTTCTGTAAAGTCCGTCATAGTACCAACGATGGAGGAGCGAGGGGGGTGGGGGTGGAAGGTGGTGTGAGCGATTCGACTTCCGGGGTCACCAATGTAACGTGCCGAGAGAAGGTTGTGAACTCAAAGGCAGTGTGAAAGCAACTGAGTTAGTTTATTGTAGAACACTCTCCTTTATATACAAAATCTCAAAGCAACAAGAATTTTCATGTTGAGAAATCGACAATGTTACAGAGGAAAAAAGCAGACATGATATTCAGGTTCTTTTTAGTGCGAGGGGAGAGCGAAGATACAAGCACAAAATGAACTATGTACGATCGTGTGACACACGGTTGGTACAATTAGTTTTCATAGTGTTATAAAAGATCCATTCCTCAATGTTACGTGTGTTGATTATCTAATAATGGAAGTGAAATGGTTTGATTTATTATGGGGATTTAGACATGTAAGATGGCATTTCTATCTTCTAATTCTTTCATTTATAGTTGTATATTTTTACTGGCAAACAGATAAGAAAACGAAGAAATTTTATCCACTAGAGATTGGCTTGAAACTTGGAAAAGTTTTCTCTTCACGAGTTGTTTCCGAGATCAAATCTCTTATTAGCAAAAGCTATAGCTTTTATTATTAATGGCAATTTATAGAAATTCAATTTTGATACACTCACCATAATCTTCATGCTTAGCTTTCTTTTCTCCTTTTTTGAGAGATAAAACTTTATGAATTTTCTACTTATTATGCTGTCATTTAAGATCTCGTTCAGGCAAAGATAATTATCTATTATCAATTTTTAAAATGTTATCAATTATCTATATAATAAGATATTATAAGGATTAATTATTACATTCAACAAGAATGCACATATAGAATGCTTAACTGAATGAATTAAGTGATTTCCAAAAATATAAGAAAAAAAAGAACCCTTATCCAAAAAGAAAAAAAAAGAAATTCAATTTTATAATGAAGACCTTTCTTTTAAAAATATCGGTTGATATATTTTAAGGAATCTGAATAGAAAAAAGTTTAAAAAACAAGCCTTAGTTTTAAAGTCTTATTTGTCACTTCTATTATATCAACTGATTAAAGAAAATCAAACAAACGAATTTTTTTTTTAGTATGAGGTATATCGGCAAATGGTATACCTGAAGCATGTTATTTCTACACACACACACACACACACACATATATATATATATATATATATGTGTGTGTGTGTGCGTGTATATATATATATATATATAAATATATATATATATATATATGTATATATATATATATATATATGTATATATATATATATATATGTATATGAAATATATATATACAGTATATATATATATATATATATGTGTATATATAAATATATATATATATATATATATGTATATATATTATCTATCTATATATATATATATATATATATATTTATATATATATATATATATATATAGTATATACCTGTATATATATATATATATATATATAATAGTAAGTCCTTACTGTGGAGCAATTGGTGATTATATAATAGTTGGTTACTACGGCAGACATGAGTTAGAATAATGTCAGTGCCCCGATCTATTGGCTAGTGTTTTGAAGATGACCTCTGGGTTGGGGGAACTATTATTAAGCATGAGTGAATAATGCTTCATAACTCTTGCGGATTATGAAAGCAAAATAACATTAATAGATAAATATATTCGATACCGAATTTTCATGTTATTATTATTATTTTTTTGCAGCTTTGATATTAAGTATAGTTTATATATCAGCAGGTAATTACAATACAGAGACGTTAAAACATATTTCATTGATAACTGGTTATTTTAAAATTTAATCTAAGTAGTACGTGAAGTTGACCATTGATGGTCAAGGTACCAAAGAATTTAAATAACTTCTTTCTTAGGTCCCTTCTTTTAATGCTTTGAAATGAAGAGATAACGTCCACATAGATAAGATATTTTATTCTGAGGTAAAAATGATAAAGAACAGTTATTGGCAGATGTCATTGGAAAATATGATTTATTGATTGCCTTCTTTCTTAAATGAAGTTATATCAAATTTCTACCCAACTGATTTAAAAGAAAATTGATATCCTCAATATATTAATTCACTTTAAGTACAACAATATTTTAGGGAAAAATTATTAAGAAATATGAACATTGGACATTGAAAATGTTATAAAAGAGACAAATTAAATTGAAAAAAAAAATAAATATGGATGTTCCTAGAGAGCTTCATGTAAAAAAAAAAAAATAAGAACCAGGAAAAAAAAAAACTTGCAGAGAGTTTTTGAGACTATCAGAAAATCCGGAACAATTTCCATCCTTGAGGCAAAAAATGCCCAGCAAATTCGTCGAACAAACAAACATATGGGATTCCCAAATAAGTCTTCCAGTGTATCCAGGAAAAATTAGTTAAAGTTAGAATTAGCGTTTGTAAAGCTAAATGTTTATTCTTTGACGAGAATTAAAAAGGAAATGATTTCTGATCTGAATATGTTTTTTATTCTTTTCCCAATAGAATTCTATATCAATCACGTATTAAAGTTATTTTCAAATTTTTATAGTTCATTGTGCATGTAGTGATAATTTGAATGAAAAATGGTGAATGACGTAAATATGAATACTTCACTATTTAATGAACTATGAACAATAATCATATATTTTCCAATTATTTATTTAGGTTGATTTGGGTGACAGTTGGCTTGTTAAATATACCCCAAAAAATTAATACATAACATTGTATAAAATTTACCATATAAAAGTTTGTTTATAAATATCAATAATGGGTATAGCTCTCCGTGATAGTGATACATGTATTCAGAATCATATATGAAATCAATGACGGACCAAAGAGAAAAATTTACTCAGAACACAGGGAATAAACAAATTTTGGTTCTGATTAAGGCTTATGTTCCTTTATTAGTGACAAAAAACAGTAGTAAAATAGAAACTGAAATGAAAAATAAATATATTTCTTATGTAACAGAGACTCACATATCTATCGAACGGATTTTGATACTAGTTAGCAAAAGTGAAGAGTAAAAACTGTAAATTAGGCAAATGTTGGGAGGTGAACTTATCGTTTTAAGAAATTGTTTATTTTATGCGAGATGTTTGTGAGTGTGTATATATTTTGCAGCTACCTTTTTGTGCGTAATATTTATAATCATAAATATCATATTAACAGCTACATGCATGTAGCTCTCTTAAGAACAGTTAGTAAATGATATTATCAGACAAATATCGCTAAAACAAAAAATTGTATATATATATATATATATATATATGTATATATATATATATATGTAAATATATATATATATATATATATACATATATATATATATATATATATATAGATATGTTTATATATATATATATATATATACATATACATATATATATATATATATATATACATATTTATATATATAAACATATCTATATATATATATATATATATATATATTAATTATTATTAATTACTAAGATACAACCCTAATTGGAAAAGCAGGATACTATAAGCACAGGGCTCCAGCAGGGAAAATGCCCCAATGAGGAAAGGAAACAAGGAAAAATAAAATATTTTGAGGTCATTATCAACATTAAAGTGAATATTTCATATATAAATTATATATAATTTGTCAAAACAAGAGGAAGAGAAATTAGATAAAATAGTGTGCCGAGTGTAACCTCAAGAAAGAGAACTCTAACCCAACACAGTGGAAGACCATGGTACAGACGCTATGGCACTACCCAAGACTAAGAGAACACTGGTTTGATTTTGGAGTGTTCTCCTAGAAGAGCTGCTTACCATAGTAAAAGAGTCTCCTCGACCCTTACTAAGGGGAAAGTAGCCACTCACCAACTACAGAGCAGTTGTTAACCCCCTGGGTGAAGAAGAATTGTTTGGTAATCTCAGTGTTTTCAGGTGTATGAGGACAGAGGAGAATCTATAAAGAATAGGAGAGACTATTTGGTGCCTTTGTAGGCAATGGGAAAGTGAACCGTAACAATAGAGAATGATCCAATGTAATACTGTCTTGCCAGCCAAAGGACCCCATAACTCACTAATGGTAGTATCTCAACTGGCAGCTGGTGAACCGGCCAACATATTAATATTATATATATATATATATATATATATATGTATATATATATATCGTCGTCGTCATCGTCGGCGCCCACTCGTGTCCGAGTATTGGGTTCTGTCGTTAGCCATCAGCCTCCTATCTAAGGGGTGGGTGCTTATGCCTGATGTGGCTGTTAAGTCCTAGTCCGTGGTGGAAGAGTCGCGGACAGTGTTCACATGGGAGGGTAGGTGGTGGGCGGGGCTGTTCTAATCGCTCTCTCTTTCTTCTCCTCCTAGCCTCCTCATTTTGTTTCCTCCTCTCCTCGAAGTCCACGGTGCCATGGTGTACTGTACTCCTCCAGGTTTTCCTGTCCCTGGCTGTTTCTTCCCATGAGGAAGGATCGATGTCAGTTAGAGCCAGGGTGCGCTTTAGTTGATCTTTATAGCGCATTTTCGGGGCTCCTCGTGGTCTGGTGCCCTGGGTCAGTTCTCCGTAGAATATTTTTTTTGGGAGCCTAGATGGCTCCATCCTATGCACGTGTCCCTATCCAGCGGAGGCGGTGGTGGATGATGGTGGCCTCCACGCTGGACAACGAGGCACGTTCTAAGACTTCAATGTTGGTGGTGTGGCTCTCCCAGGGGATTTTCAAGATCTGCCTCAGTTTCATTTGTTGGAAGCGTTCTAGGTTTTTAAGATCGTTACTATATAGCGTCCATGTTTCACATGCATACAGGAGCGTGGAGAGGACTACTGCCCTGAACACCATTATTTTGGTGGTCATTGTCAGTGCGTGGTTGTTAAATACGCGGCGGTTGAGTCGGCCAAAGGCGGAGTGGGCTGCCTTGATCCTGTTCTCCCACGTCCTTTTTGCTTGTGGGAGCTGATGTTAGGATGCTCCCTAGGTAGGAGAACTGGTCCACCTGTTCTAACGGTTGGTCATTCACTGTGGTATTGAAGTTGGGGAGCATCAGTCCTGGTGGATGTTGGACGAGGGTCTTGGTTTTGTCTGAGTTGACTTGCATCCCAAAACGTTCGTAGGCAGAGTTGTATGCATCAGCTAACGTCTGCAGGTCCTCTGCCGTCTGACCTGGGGTGGCATTGTCGTCAGCATACTGCAGTTCTCGCACTGCACACAAGGTGGTCTTGGTTCTGGCGCGGAGTCTAGCGAGGTTGAAAGCGCCTCCATCCATGCGGAAACGTAGGTCGACTGAGGGTGTGTTGAGCATTGCTGCGGTGTATAGCGAGAAAAACGTCGGGGCCAGAACACAGCCCTGCTTCAGGCCGCCGTTGATGGGGAATGGGTCTGAAAGAGAGTTCTGGGGGCAGACTCTCCCAACCATTCCGTCATGGAGGGCACGCACCAGCTTGACAAAATCGGGTGGGCAGCCATATCTTTTGAGGACAGCCCACATGGCAGGTCGAGGTACTTTGTCGAAGGCCTTTTTCAAATCCCAGAAGATGAACATTATGGGCTGTTGTTGTTCGAGGCTCTTCTCTTGTAGTTGTCGCGCACAGAAGATCATGTCTATGGTCCCGCGGGAGGGTCGAAAGCCGCACTGGGACTCTGGCAGGACGTCTTCTGCGAGAATAAGGAGGCGGTCAAGGAGAATCAGAGCGAAAATCTTACTCGCGATGCTTAGTAGTGATATTCCCCGGTAGTTGTTACAGTTCTCCCTGTCTCCCTTCTTGAAGATGGTAGTGATGTTTGCATCGCGGAAGTCACTGGGGGGGGGGGTCTTGGTCTCCCATATTTTCAGTATAAGGAGCATCAAACGGTTCCTCAAGCCGGGGCCACCGTGAGTGAGGAGCTCCAACGGGATGTTGTCTGGCCCTGGGGCTTTGCCGGGCTTCATGCGCTGCAGGGGCCTTGTTAAAGTCATGGATGGAGGGTGGTAGTGCCATCCAGTGACGGACGGGATGCTGCGGGGTCATTCGCAGGAGATCGTCTGGGGTGTCTGCTTGGTCATTGAGGAGGTTCTCAAAGTGAGACCTCCACCTGGCCAGGATGCCCTCGCTGTCGGTGATGGTCGTGGCCCCATCCGCGTCCTTCAGGCTGCCCACTGATGACCGTGTGGGACCGAATATTTCTTTTGTTGCTGCATAGAAGC
>NC_090747.1:40185848-40188348 GCF_036898095.1 Palaemon carinicauda | reverse complement strand
TAATTACTTAAAGTTTTGTTTCTTTTCGACAAAGTAATAAAAAAAAAAAATTCAACTTTCTGTAGTCTTCTTTCAGCCGTGGATTTTTTAGATCACATTTTTTTGGCGAAGAAATATTTGACTTATATAGTTTGCTGCAGGTCAATAACTTGTGATTTATTTTCTAGGAAAGTGTAACTTTGTATTATTATTTTATTTACAGGATGATAATGAAATATTAGGTAACTTTAATGTGAAAGGAAAATGTATGTTATTTCATTATATGACGGATATCACTAACTTTTAGCAAAGGTAATTTTGCCTTATATATTTTGCCTCAGGTCAGTAAATTGTTGCTGATGGAAGTATTTACTTCTTTTTTTTTTCTAGGGGGATGGGGTGGCTTATCATATTATTTAGCACGTGTCATGGATGATAACAGTAGATTGAAACTCCAGACCAGAGGGTCAGATTTTATTTGCATAATTATAAGCACCGAAAACTACACAGAAACTCCTCAAGTACAGCGATGAAACATCTGCTTATATTTTTGTAGAAATCTTAGAAATCATCGTCATTAATGAAATACGAGATGGTGTTTATAATTAGGCAGTAACCTTTGTCAAAATTCTTTTACTTATAATAATTTTTGAACTTGCTAATCGCTAGAATATTCTCAACTGAAGTAATTTGAAATAGTATACAATTTTGAATTTTCACTGAATTGTTTTCATTCTTATATATTCTGTATGTGTCAATATACCTGTTTGGAAACTCGCCCTACATAGTGAGAAAATATATTTTTTTCGTTTCTAGAACGTAATAAGAAACGGTTTCTTGCCAGGTGTGATAATAGTATATCTTTAATCACGGATATCAAGAAAGATCGAATCAATCACAAAAATAGGAGAGTAACAAAGACAATAATAATAGTTATATAAAAGAATAACAAGCATAACCGTCTCCATTCGTGATATGGAAAATGGGAATGAAAAAAGTAACTGTCATATTGTCATTAAAAATATAGTAGAAATTCTGAGTTGCAAATTTGAACAGTGGAAGAGACCAACAAAAAATACTGAACTACGACAATAAAGATAAAATAGGAAAGGTATATCTTATTACTAGATGAGTGAAGCGAAAAATGAAAGAGGACATAGGAAACAAGAACACCAAAAAATCAGATGTCGCATGAATAGATAGGTGGGACAGTGTTCGTGTTTTAGGGCAGAAGGAAGGGAAAATAAATAGAAGGACAAGAAAAAAGAGGAAAATAAACAGAGTAAGGGTTAAGGAAACCAAACAAAGGTCAACCCACCACTGAAACAATAAAAGTGTTTGCGTAGGGGGACATTTTTTTTTTTTTTTTTTTTTTTTTTTTTTTTTTTTTTTTTTTTTTTTATGGAGAGATTGAAAAACGATACAACTTTGTACCTTCATTCAACGGGATTTCAACGTCGCTACTGTAATCTGCTAAGGAAATGAGTTTGGAAAGGAAATATTATACGGAATGTATACGTTTTCTATAAAGAACATGCATTATATGCAATCAAAATTCCCACCGCACACTAGGAATTTTGCTGATGTCTGTTTTTATGATGCTATGGACATCCCAGCTTGACGGAATACCAAATGGTTATTTGATCCAAAACGTTTAAAGATAATGTTATATGTTCCCTATCTATTTTGCAAAATATTATTCGTGAACATTCATTCAACTCTTTTATTATTTTTCTATCCTTTTTTTATATTTGTGATTTTCATATACCTTCAGTGATCAAAATATAACAGCTTATGTGATATTGTTAAGGGAAATTGTTCTTTTACATTGTTATTGTTAGACAACAATGTGGATAGATGAGGATTGGGGTGAAAGAGAAATCTGAGAAGGGGGGATGGAGGAAAAGATAAAGGGAGAAACCACGATAATCATCAAATTGGGCAACATTAGATAAAATTAGAAAATATTGACGGTAACACGATGGAAAGCAAACCTTTTTAAAAGTTAAACAAGTATTCTAGCTTCGACATTTGCATATGGCCCATTGACTTAACATTTATCACTCAATGCCTTAATTTTCTATACGGAAAATAAATTCATTTGATTCAATCATAAGATATAGGATATTGGAGAGGTAATAATTATTTTGGTATTTAAGATTTTTACGGCAAATACCAAGAATAAAGACTAAACATGATATTTGTCACAATATGTTTATTAAAAAAAAAAAATATATAAACCAGCTGGAATTATTATAAAAAAAAACATGATACTTACATATAATATTAATCAATTCCTTTTCCTTTTCATATATTTCTATCTATTTTCGCATAATCTATCTATAATTTACCATTTCTATGACAGTTAATCGCTAAGACCCCATCATTTTTTCTCAGTAGAGTAGTTTCTTTACAAACATATACGGGATTCTATTAGTGTCAGATACTGAGGTCTAGACATATAATTCAATGTAAAATAAAAAGAAATCATGGATTTTTTTTTTTTATAAAAACTCAGATT
>NC_090747.1:40178348-40180848 GCF_036898095.1 Palaemon carinicauda | reverse complement strand
GCTCCAGCTCACACTCCTGGCCTCGAGGAATATCTTCTGGCCGAGTATTCCTTCATAAAGGTCCTGTATCTACCGCCTAACACCACTCCTCTCCTCCAGCCAATAGACCAGCAAGTTATTTCTAATTTCAAAAAATTGTACACGAAGCATCTCTTCCAGAGATGTTTCTAAGTCACAGAAAGTACAAACCTCATTCTGCGTGAATTCTGGAAAGAGCATTTTAATATCGTGATATGCCTCAAACTCACCGATCTCGCTTGGCAGGAAGTTTCGAACGGTACCCTGAACTCATCTTGGAGGAAGCTGTGGCCTGATGTTTTCTCTGCACGAGACTTCGAGGGGTTCGGGAAGCCTGGAGGCGAAGCCGAGATTGTTGACGATCCTGAACCTATTCAGCAGTCTGAGGTGGCTGACATCGTAAATCTTGGTACGTCCATGGGGCTGGAAGCTAGCGCCGAGGATATAGATGAACTTATCGAGGAGCACCACGAGGAGTTGACGACGTCCGACCTGAAGGAGTTGGAGACGATGCAAATGAGTGTTGTTTAAGAGCAGTTTTCTAGCGGTGATGAGGAGGATGTTACACCTTTGAAAACGGCAGACATTAAGGAAATTATCGCATGTTTCCATAAAATGGCAGATTACATCGAAAAGGAACATCCAGAAAAAGTTTATACCAACCGTGCGCTTCAACACTGCAATGACGTTTGCCTAACGCATTTTAGAAATTTGTTAAACAGTAGGCAGAAACGAGCTTCAATGGATAGTTTCTTATTAAAGAGGCCAGCAGTATTAGTAGGCCAAGACGAAGGTGAAAGTGAAGAAAAGAAACAGAAAAGAGGAAGTACTGAAAAATTAGAAGGTGAAAATAAAGAAAAGAAACAGAAAAAAGAAAGTGATGAAGAAGTAGAAGAAATTTAGAAAATATGAAAAACGTAAAGTTATAAAAAAGCCAAAAAAAAAAAAAATTCAATTTTAAGTTTTATGTTACCGTTAAGTGTTAAAGTAATTTTTTCTTTCATTCTATAGTTTTCCATACGTAATGTTAAGTGTTAATTATTACTGCTATTTTTTTATTTCGTAAAGTTTAAGCGTTAATGTGTTAAGTGTGTAAATTACTGTACGTAGTGTGTCACTTGTTACGTTTTCTGCCTTATGACATCCTACTCTGCCGCGACTTCACTATCGGACATCGTCTCAATCAAAGTTTCAACTTTTTTGTTAATTAACTGTAACCTTTTTTTCAGAGTATCAATCCTTAATTTAGGTGTACGTACAGGTAACAATACACCTTCACTGATCCAAATGCTTTACATACAGTACCCTAACTTTTATACAGTAGTAAAGAAAACGGACCGTTTTCTTAGGGCTTGCAGGGGATATCTAGGCTATAACTACATTATTGAATAATCTCTTGGTGGTTTCTGGAATGGATTAGGCTGTTTTTAACGGTTGGGTTAATTATTGAATGATAGAAATGGCTGCATTGTATGTTTATTACTACAGTTTAGCGTGTTTATGAAAGAAAAGGTGTCTTTTCGTAAGGCTTGGAACGGATTAGGCTATTTACATGTGAAACGCGACTCAAGAGACAAAAAAATCATGATACGAAACCGTATCCTGAATGGATTACTTTCGTATCCTGAGGCATCACTGTACTTCACACACACACACACACACACACACACACACACACACATATATATATATATATATATATATATATATATATATATATATATATATATATATATATATATATATATATATATATAGGAACTTCCCCTTATTTTGGGGGGTAGCCGACATCAAACAAATGAAACAAAAAAAGGGGACCTCTCCTCTCTACGTTTCTCCCACCTGACAAGGGACTCAACCAAGTTTGGCTGGTACTGCTAGGGTGCCAGAGCCCACCCTCTCTCGTTTTCCACGACAGATGAAGCTTCATAGCGCTGAATCTCCTACTGCTGCTACATCCGCGGTCATCTAAGGCACCGGAGGAAGCAGCAGTGTATATATATATATATATATATATATATATATATATATATATATATATATATATATATATATATATATATATATATATATATAATATGATTGTGAATTCTAATGCTAATATTGCATATTCATATCTTTATTTATAAACATCATCACATACTTTTAATTCGAATCTTGGGTAACGTTTTTATTTTTTACCTAATTCAAGATATATTTGAATATGACATGATGGGATTTTTGTTGATTAAATAAAATAAATTCCCTCCCTAAAAGAGATTAGTTCACCAAACTTACAACTATGCTCCACAAGGCACTATAAGAGTTGGAAGCCCCAGACCTACATTGTTGAGGACTATGAATCGTGAAATAAGAGAGGACCATTGCAGAAGAATCAATTTAAAACCACAAGATATATGTGACTGGCAAAATCTAACTGATGATAAAGAACTTAAATTTCTATATGTATAAAAAAAATATTTACTAACCATCCACAGCTCAC
>NC_090747.1:40158348-40170848 GCF_036898095.1 Palaemon carinicauda | reverse complement strand
TGAATAGCCTATTCTTTCCACCTTCTCCTCTGTCCTCATGCACCTGACAACACTGAAACTACCAAACAAATTTTTTACGCTCAAGAGAATAACTACTGCACTTTAATTGTTTACAGGCTACTTTCCTGATAGTAACAGTATAAGAGACTGTTTTAGCTGTGGTAAGCACCTCATCTAGGAGAAGGACACTACAAAATAAAAGAAATGTTTTCTAGTCTTACGTAGTGCCATAGCATCTCTACTATGACCTTCCACTGTCTATGGGTAGAGTTCTCTTGCTTGAGGGTACTGTACCAACCGTGTTTCACACCATTGTACATAATTCCTTTTGTATATATTATGCTTGTATCTTCGCTCTTCCCTCGCACTAAAATGAACATGAAAATTCATGTCTGGTTTTTCCTCTGTGATATTGTCTGTCCTGTGAACTTGTCATGTCCTGTTGCCTTGAGGTTTTGTATATAAGGAGAGTGTTCCAAAACAATATAACTCAGTCGTTTCCAATCTGCCTTTGAGTTCACACCCTTACTCAGCGCCGTCACATTGGTGACCCCGGAAGTCGACTCGCTCCCACTGCCTTCCACCCCCACCTCGCTCGCCCCTCCATCGTTGGTACTATGACGGAGACTACATCAATTGGCGCCGCGGCCGCCACATTGAAACTTTCACCGTTCGACACCGGAGAGGCGTTTGCTTGGTTTCAACGCGCTGAAGTCCACTTCCGTATCAGGGGCGTGACTCGCTCAACCATCAAAGCGGATTATGTTCTCGCGGCGATACCCGAGGACACCTTCCCAGAAATATCCGACTGGCTTTGTGAACAAGGAGACACCCCAATAGCATATGACGCCCTCAAATCATACCTTCTGCAGCAGTACTCGCCGTCGCCAGCCGCCCGTATAGCAAAGCTTTTTCAGCTCTCGCAACAACCGTTGGGGGACCAAAGGGCTTCGCTTGCCATCAGGGAAATGACCAGTATCGCTCGCCTTCAACCTGCCGCAGACGGCTCTCCTCATGAGGTGAACCTACTCCGTGCCCTTTGGATACGCGGTTTACCTGAACCTGTACGCGCTGCCATACCCGATAAAAATAGTTTACCCATAAAGGACTTGATGACCAAAGCCGACGCCCTTATGGACAGCCACTTCGAGACTTCCATCAACGCCTCCACCCCTGACGACGAGGATGCCTATACAACGTCAACAGAAGCTGACATGAATGCCGTAGGACATACACGCCTATCCCGTGACGTGCCGAAGCGGCGACACAGCCGCCCACCACCCACCAATCGCTCGCGCCCCAACGAACGACTTCTACAGCTACTTACTACCTCCCATCCGCCGCAGTTTTGCTACTACCACTTCCGATTCGGGGCAACCGCGAAGAAATGTGCCAAAGATTGTCAGTGGCCAAAAAACGTGTAAGCAGGCCATCGCCTGTGGCGGTGGCCTCCCATGTTTCTAATCTGTTCTTTTTACAGGATGCAGGAACGGGCGTGCGATTTTTGGTAGACACGGGTGTTTGTCGTTCTCTTTTGCCAAGGAAACTCTTCAAGGCACAACGTAGTCTGTCTACATCTGCCGACGTCCGCTTGGTAGCTGCCAACGGTTCTGCGATACCCACCTACGGTTACAAGAACCTCACATTATCGTTCGGAAATGGTAAATTCAATTGGAAGTTTCTCGTTGCTGACGTCACAATGCCAATCCTCGGTGCGGATTTCCTCTCTCATTTCCACCTTCTGGTCGATGTCGCCCACCGACGATTGGTCAACGCAGACTCGTACTTGTCGACACCTCTTCAACCCGCCCCCTCTAACCTCGCTCTCCACATCAGCGCACCCACGGATGCCTACGCCCTCCTCCTCACGTCGTACCCGGAAGTTTTCCGTCCAGAACTTCGCCAAACGCCCACGGTTCCTGCCAAGCACGGTATTTATCACCATATCAAGACGACTGGACCCCCAAGTCTTCGCAAAATTCAGACGTCTGCACCGGAACGATTGGCAGCCACCAAACAGACGTTCACCGAAATGGAGAAAATGGGCCTTTGCCAAAAGGCCTCCAGCCCATGGTCGTCACCCTTACACATCGTTCTGAAGAAAGACGGTTCCCTCCGTCCGTGCGGGGATTACAGGCGCCTGAACATGCAAACAGAACCGGATCACTACCCCCTCCCAAACATTGCCGATGTAACCTTCTACCTGCACAAAGCAAAAATTTTCTCTACACTCGATCTCTTGAAGGGGTATTATCAGGGGCCTATAAACCCAGAAGACATCCCCAAGACTGCCATCACCACTCCATTTGGCATATACACCTTCAATTACTCCTGTTTTGGCCTTCGTAATGCTGGGGCAACATTTCAACGTCTCATGGATGGCATCTTAGGGGACCTCCCTTTCTGTGTATGTTATGTGGACGACATACTTGTGTTCTCCTCCTCAAAAGAGGAACACCTCCGTCACCTGCGCATCGTGCTCGACCGCCTGCAACAAAACGGCCTTGTAGTCCGGTACGACAAGTGTACCTTTGGCGCCAACGAAGGAGTCCATCCCCACCCTGAGAAGGTAGCAGCCGTTCAGAATTTCCCAACGCCCTCGACCGTCAAAGCTCTGCAGGAATTCTTGGGCATGATCAACTATCATCACCGTTTTCTGCCAGCCATTGCCGCCACTCTTGCTCCCCTCTATGCCTCCATCAAGGGCAAGCCAAAGGACCTGAAGTGGGGTCCCCTTCAAGAAGCAGCCTTCTGCAGTGCAAAGAAAGCTCTATCAACTGTTGCGGCTCTCACTTTTCCTATACCACACGCCCCTCTCCTTCTCTCCACCGATGCCACTGACGTCGCTATTGGTGCAGTACTCGAGCAGGTGGTCAAAGGCTCGCCACGCCCATTGGCCTTCTTCAGCAGAAAACTGTCCAAGGCAGAATCGGGTTATTGTATCTTCGATCGAGAATTGCTGGCTGTGCACTTTGCTGTCCGTCACTTTTGCCATTTCTTAGATGGTACGCCCTTCGTCATTCGCATAGACCACATGCCTCTGGTGCACGCCTTCACTCGACAGTCTGACGCCTGGTCCGCCCGTCAACGCCGACATCTCTCCGCCGAGGCTGAATAAAATTGCACCCTCCAATACGTCCCTGGGAAAATGAATCCCGTTGCCGATGCCCTGTTAAGAAACACGTTGGCTGCTGTTCAACTGGGATTGGATTACAACGCCCTAGCTGAAGTCCAACGACAGAATCCACAGTATCAAGCTTGTAGGACATCCTGCACGTCCCTCCGTTGGGAGGATTTTCCCCTCGAAGACTCCAACACCACCCTCCTCTGTGACGTCAGTACTGGTTGACCGCGACCTTGGATTCCTGCTCCCATGTGCCGACAGGTGTTTGATCTCATCCACGGCCTTTCACATCCTTCGTGCCGTTCTACTGCACAGCTGCTGAAGGCAAAGTTCATTTGGCACGCCATTTCTAAGGATGCTAAGGATTGGGTCCGTGCCTGTACTTCTTGCCAAACTTCCAAAGTACATCGACACACGGATTCAGGAGTGGGCACCTTTCCTCAACCTCAGCGTCGTTTCGCACACATTCACGTCGACGTTGTAGGGCCCCTACCCACATCACAAGAACATCGCACTAAAAACGAACATGAAAATTCATGTCTGGTTTTTCCTCTGTGATATTGTCTGTCTTGTGAACTTGTCATGTCCTGTTGCCTTGAGGTTCTGTATATAAGGAGAGTGTTCTACAACAATATAACTCAGTCGTTTCCAATCTGCCTTTGAGTTCACACCCTTACTCGGCGCCGTCATAGTACACTCGCTCACGTGATTCAATGTTATGACTATCTTTTGTTTCAAATGTTAATAACTTATATATGCAAGATTTAATTTAATAGTTCATTACTTCTCTTGTAATGTAATTATTTCCTTATTTCCTGTCCTCATTGTACTATTTACGTATATATATATATATATATATATATATATATATATATATATATATATATATATATATATATATATATATATATATATATATATATATATATATATATATATATATTAGTGTCTAAATACTTTTTCCCATGAACTGGGGACTATATTAAATTTTTGGCTTTAGAACATTTTCTTGTTTAATAATATTATTCCAAATATCTCGAAAGTTAATATAAAAATGCTCCCAGAGTCTCCTGCAATCTTAGTTCTCTAAACAAGGTAATACAGATTCCAAATTTCATTTAACTGATCTGATGGTCAAACATTTAGGAATAAAGGGAATATATAATTTTGATTATACAAATTCACATTCGAAGGTAATTTACTTCTCTCTCTCTCTCTCTCTCTCTCTCTCTCTCTCTCTCTCTCTCTCTCTCTCTCTCTCTCTCTCTCTCTCTCTCTTACCGTAACAAGGTCGTATAAGGAGGCTCAGACCATTCGAATGGACGAATGGCAGGATTCCTGAAATTTAATTTGCCAATAGTAAATCAGATAGTAAATTACATACGTAATAATAATTATAATTATAATTATAATTATTATTATTATTATTATTATTATTATTATTATTATTATTATTATTATTATTATTATTATTATTATTATTATTAAATATATATATATATATATATATATATATATATATATATATATATATATATATATATATATATATATATATATATATATATATATATATATATATATATATATATATATATTAAATAAGAGCTTGGTCCATTTATTCAAATGTCTTTATAATTGAACAATGACCACGGTCAATCTGAAATGAACATAAAACATATTTAGAATAAATGATGAACAATGTATGTAACTCAAATGAACATAAAACATATTAAGAATAAATGATGAACAATGTATATAACTCAATGTTTATAACCCTCTATCTCCCCCCAGGTTTTTAAACGGCCTTTTAAAATGTCTCTCGTGGAGGTCGGTTTAAAACTGATGTCAAAACATTGGGTGGCAATTAAAAGTCCAAATTATAGGTTCATGAACACCAGACTCCTATAAGCATGTGAGGGAACGGAAACTTGAAAAACAATTATTGTCATGTGTTGATCATGATGACACTATAGCTAGTTCATCTCGAAATCACAGTGCCATGCTGGCGGTCAACGGGTAGGACTGGACTTGCGTTGCTCCAAATTTGGCATGGCAGGAGTTAACTGCGATGGAGAGTTTGTGCTATCATTGGGATGCGGAATCTCTGCTTGATGATTCGCAGTGTTACCGAGGTCGTTGGGATAGCATTCCGGAGCAGCAACATCAAAATGAATGTTAGAGGTAGTACCACTTGGTAACGGCAAAGTGGTCAGTGGAAGAGTACCATGTGTGTCCGGATTTTCGGTTGTCGGAATGATGTCCTTCGCAATGGTGTCAGACGTTTTAGTGGTCGAAGGATTGGCAATAGGTACAATCTGATTCCGATTATAGTCATCTCTAATTGTACGGACTTCTGGAATACTCCTGACAGGCACGTATTGTCTCAAAAACTTCCGGTTCCTTAGCGTGACCCTACCAGAGCCATCAACTCTGACGACGTATTGGTCGAATTGGCGGACTTCTATGATGACACCGGTTTTGTCCCATTTCTGGGGGTGATTTCCTGTTTGATTTTGGATGCGAACCCGGTCACCTACGGACAGTGGGGGTAGTCTCTTAGTGTGCTCTGATAAGTGCTCTCCCTGTTTAAGGTGTCGATGTCTTAGGGCCTCCTCTCTTGCATCGAGTGTTTCCTTCCACGTGTCGTGGGGACGGTACCTGCCGGGCTGGACAGGTATGAAGTCTCTGATGGGACGACCAAATACACATATTGCAGGAGATAACTTGGTATCTCTGTCAGGTGTGTTCCTGCATTGGAGCATCGCACGTTGCAATTGAACAGTGTTGAGATCACCGTTATTGCCCGTGTTGTCCGCTATAAGACGCGTGACAGTTTTGACGCCTATTTCGGCTCTGCAATTGCTACGTGGGAAGGCCACAGAGGAATGGCGGTGATGGACTCCCCAGTCCTTTAAAAACTGCCTAGTTGCCATCGCAGTAAATTCAGGTCCACCATCAGATGTCAATTCATCCGGAATCCCAAATGTCACAAATGTTCGGCGTAGTGAAGTTATAAGACCCTCTGCACTGTTCGAAGATCGTTCAACTATGGGCCAATTCGAGTATCGATCAACTATAACTAAATATCCAACTCCTCGGTAGTGAAAGTAATCTGCACAAACACATTGGAATGGGTAGTCTGGAGATATAAAAGGTGTAGGCGGAGCACTAGGATTCGAAGGCGCGATGCGATTGCAGTGGTTGCATCCAGCTCGAAGTGCTGTTATAGCGGGTGTTATCCCTGGCCAAAACACAGATGACTCTGCTCGCGATACCATAGAGGTAATTCCTCTATGAGCTGAATGAAGAGATGTGAGAATTTCCTGACGAAGGGCTGGAGGAATAACTATACGCTCCTTGTATAGTATCACACCATCAACAGTGTAGAGATGCTCGCGGAATTGAAAATACTCTTGAAGATGTGCAGGAAATTCTTGGCGAGACTCTGGTACTCCGCATTCTATAAGGCTGAGCAGTTCATGCATGTTATCGTCTCTACTTGTGGCAGTGCGAACTCTGTCCCAGGTGACTGCTCTCACATTAAGTGAGTCAAGTGAGCATACTGCTGATGCGGTGATACAAGTATCAATATCATTGTCAGTGGAAACAGAATATGCTGATGACAATTTGTGTAGGGGAACATTTCTCACGGAAGGTACACTGTCAACTGATGCAATGTCATCTTGAAGGGATAGCTTTTCAGATTTTCCAGTTGGGTGACACGATACTCCATCAAGATGCTTGACCCCTGGGATATGAATCATGCGAAATCGATAGCGGAGGGACTTTTCCTTCAAGTTTCTGAGACGTGAAATTGATATGTCCTCCAATGATCTGTCACCAAATATTTTCAACGAGTTTATGGTCAACTGCGATTACAAGATCATCACAGCCAAGAACAAAGTATTTTGCCTTATCAAGAGCATCGACGACTGCCAACACTTCACCTTCAACTGGTGCATATCGAGACTCAGCTGCATGTGCGAACCTACTTCCGACAAGTGTGATCTTCCAGCCAGTGCGACAACAAAACGGTTGGTAGTCTGGACAGTCGCAATGTTTCTGGAACAGCCAGAATCCAATTCCTGATTTTGAGCAATCGGTGGCAACACAGGTAGGTTTTGTCTTGTCAAAGATTCCCATGCCTCCTTCAATTTCGTTGATAATGGCAGTTTTAGACTCCTCAAAGAGTGCATTAATATTGTCATTCCAGGTGAATGGTGTTCCTGGTTTCAATAACTGTCTGAATGGTAGCATTTTGTCGGTCATGCTGAAAGCATACGATACTTGGTTTACTAAACCAAACCAAGATCTGACATCGGTGATATTTCTTGGAGTTGGAAAGTCCATAATTCCACTAAGATATCTTGCACATGGGCGAACTGTGTCTGGAGTTATTTCGAATCCAGCGAATTCAGCTCTGTCTTCTGCGAAACGAAATTTGTCAGGGTTGAGTGTTATGCCATGTCTTCCACATATGTCGAGCCATTGTACAGCTTGGAAAAAACTCTCCTCTATTGAGTCAGACCAAAGAAGAACATTGTCGACACATTTAGTTTCGTTGGGTATCTCGGCAACTATTTCATCCTACCGTCGAGTATATCCGTCGCCAGAGGTAATATACCCTTGAGGGGCTGTTTTATAACAATAGCGTCCCCAAGGAGTGATAAACGTAGTTAAGTGACGGTCAGATTCCTGAATCGGTACACTGCGGTATCCGTTCCAAGCATC
Organism: Palaemon carinicauda; assembly: GCF_036898095.1. Lineage (NCBI taxonomy): Eukaryota > Metazoa > Arthropoda > Malacostraca > Decapoda > Palaemonidae > Palaemon > Palaemon carinicauda. Next base: position 40,162,990 of record NC_090747.1, on the reverse strand, counting down.
AAAGACGGTTTTCTTTTTTCCTTGTGGTACTGACCTTGCTTGGTGAAATGGAGAAGGCGTATGATACGTTTATCTCTTAGCGTGCACATTGAGAGGCTGAAAATCAACTGTTCGTCGAGGTGTGCCATTTTTCTTAGCACATACAACCATCCGATGGCACCAAGTTACTGGTTCTCCGATTGGGACAGGTTCAAGGACACCAAGGCGGACGTCCTGGTCAAGTCCAGCTTTAACTTCCTCTTGCCAGTGTAACGGCACTGGCACTGGTGTGTGAAGAGCAACAGGATCAGCATTTGGATCGATCATCAGCTTCATTAGGGGTCCATCCATTAGTGGTAACGGTTGGTGGTCACATACGTTGAATGTACTTGGTTCGTAGTACTTCAAGAGGTAGTCCTTTAGTTTAGACCGGTTGGACTCGGTTGCACTGAACGGTAATTCTGTAGGCGGCGGAGGTGGTAGATGACGTTTTGGGCAGTCACACGGATTGGCTAGTCCACTAACGCTTCCTACTCTATTGTTGGTGGCATCCGGAGTTTCCGATTGTGTGTCATAGATTTCACCAATAGTCAGAAAACTATCCGATATCATGCCAAGGGCGATGCAGGCTTCCCTACTGATGAAGAGCTTATCCGAGTTGTCGGTGACATATGTCATTTGTCTAGTCTCAACAAGGTTCCCCTGCTCATCTGTTCCTGATATACGAAGGATTGTGGCACCGAGGATTTTAATGCCTCTGTTATTTGCAGCGTGCATTTTCATAGTTACAGGAATGAGGTCACTTTGCTTGAGGCCAAGTTTGTGGATGACCTTGATACCTGCGAGACAGCTTTGGCATCCAGTGTCTGCCATTGCAGATATACGAACTGCATGTGTACCAGCTTGAAGGTGGAAACCAAAGGCTTCATAATCCTTATGTGACGTTCTGATTGTCAGATTTATGAAAGGTTGAGATTTGGAAGGTCTCTTTATCCAAGTATCAGATAAGTTGTCATGCAGATGGTGGTCCAAAGCCAATATCTTGTTGGTGTGTCGTTTAGAGATTGATGATACGCTGCACAAGGTGTTGAACACCGCATTCTCGTAGTCATTGGCATTGTGAGCACTGGGTTTCACTTTTGGTTTGCCCTTACTACGGCAAACACTCTCGAAGTGATTTTCTCGGTTGCAGTGTTGTCACATATGACCGTAAGCTAGACATTCTGATTTTCTTGCACGTGCAGGAGTGTTTTTACCATGTCCTTTCTTGCCACTGTATGAGCAAACTTCGTTTTTATCTTTGACAACGGTTTGTTTTGCCTTTCTGTATGAACTACTGGCCGCTGCTTGGACCTCATGAGAGTCTAATAGTCGGGAGGCAGATCGTTTACCAGATTCTTTAGCTTCGACAAACTGTGCAACTTCTTCCAATGACGTGTCCTGATTATTATCACCAAGTAGATCTAATTGTATTTCAGGGTCACATATGCCGCACGCTAATACGTGTCTCACTATTGTGTCAGTATAATTTACATCAACGTTGCATCCTGGACATTTTATCAGGAATTTGCAAACACTAGCCTGTCCTATAAGTTGTGTGCAGAAACGTCGTACAGGCTCATCACGGTCTTGACGCATGTTGTGTAGGGTCACTCGAGCTACCATGGTGTTTTCCTCTCGAACTGCCAGTTTTTTTTTATTGCTCCCATCACTTCTACTTCAGTCTTGTTAGTAAGACTGCCACCAGCTGATCATGTTAAGTCTTTTCGAAGTTGTTCTTCGCAGCATTCTAGAAGCTGTACCACACGATCACGGCCCTCAATTTTAGTTGCGTCTACATAGTCAGACCATCGTGATTGAAAATATGCCCATTCTTCACTTGTTCCCGCTGTCGATATTGTGGGTCTTTTAACTCTTTCTACTTTTGCAGCTTGTCCAGGAGCATGTGTGGTGCAGTGAGCAGTTATGAGTGCAGCTACGATGGCGGCCTCAAGGTCGTCCGTGACGTAATCACAGCCTGGTATTGGACATCCTACTGCTGGCATTTTGATTAGTTCTTAGGATTTAGTCATTCACAATATCTGTTATCCTGAATCCATCTCTGGACGTGGTCATAAATAAGAGCTTGGTCCATTTATTCAAATGTCTTTATTATTGAACAATGACCACGGTCAATCTGAAATGAACATAAAACATATTTAGAATAAATGATGAACAATGTATGTAACTCAAATGAACATAAAACATATTAAGAATAAATGATGAACAATGTATGTAACTCAATGTTTATAACCCTCTATTCATTCCTGCAACTCTACATGTTCTTATGAGTGTTGTATCCAAGTATAAGAGAATCAAGCATATCTCTACCCTAAAAACCCTTATCGCTCTTCAATTGATCCTCCCCACCACCGTTACATCTGAGGTTATTCAGATATTGGTCCTTCGATTCCTTCTTGTTACTGATCCATTAAAATTTGAGGACTAAGCGTGTGCAGGCTAGATGGCACACAGCGATAAATGGGCTGTTATATTTTGTAACCCCTTTTGAAAGCCTCTTAAGTGGTACTCCTCAAGGATATGATGTATTCAATTCCACCGCAATAGTTTCATTTAGACAACTACAATGGGCACTCAATAGCACGCATACCTTTGCCTATATCATTTTGTCAATCACATGATAAGTAGTTCAAATATACACATTATGTCGCTACTTTCATACAAATCGGATAGAATTTTACCATGATATACCAAAGAGAGTTTTTTGCCCCTTTCGTGACATTAAGAACAAGTTGTGTCACAATATAGACAATTGAATTACAGTATACACATTTTGGATCTAGTATCATGTAAATCAGATAAATATTTACCACGATTTGGGAAAATATGCTTTTGCTCTTTTTTGTGCCCTAAACATTTTTCCTAATTTATATCATAATATAGACAATTTAATTATACATATTCTTTCGGCGAATGTAATGCCAATCGGATAACAATTGACCTCGATATAACATATATATTTTTTTTCCTTTGCTTTTATAAAGACAGCAGATTTCTTATCTCCAAAGTCATATGGTATTTTGTGCAAGTTAGCAAGAAGAGGGGCTATTAGCACTTGTTGGAGAATGTGTATTGTTACTTCAGTTACTAATTACCGCTTAATTTCCATAACTCCCGTATTATCTAAAGTTTTTGGCAAAATGTCTTAATAGGTTCGCTGAAGGTAATCATCAGTTTACTAGTTAGCAATTTGGTAAAGTCCTTGTAGCATCTGATACCTTTCTTACAATTTCCAATACTTTACAGAGATCCATTGATTGTGGTCAGGAAGCTCGATTGATTGACCTTGAATTTAGTGCCGCCTTTGACCGTGTTAACTATGAGGCCCTTGTTTTCAAACTCAAACAGTTGTGATTGGATGGGTTGTTTTTTAGCATCACTATTTAATATTTAAGTAATAGATCGCAAAGAATTGTAGTTGATGACCACCATAGTGAGTATAGGAATGTGATATCTGGTGTTCCTCAGTGTAGTGTTCTTGGCTCGTTACTTTTCATTATATATACACATGACATGTGGTCTGGCCTAAAAAACAAGGTTGTTGCATATGCTGATGATGCTACACTCTTTTCATCAATTTCATCTCCAGAATGTAGACCTTGGATTGCTGAATATCGTAATAGACATTTAGCGAAAATTAATGCCTGGTGCAAATTATGGTGCATGAAGTAGAATTCTAACAAAACTCAAAATATGATTGTAAGTAAATCAAGGATAGTGGCTCGTCAACATCCCGATCTCAGCATAGATAATGTTTCTTTAACTTTGTGTGACTCCTAAAATTTCAGGTGTGATTCTTGACAGCATATCTATTTTTGAGAAACACATTAGATCTCTGTTTTCTTCAATTGAAAAAAAAAAGGAAAAAGAAAACAAGGCTTATTGAGAAACTCTTTTAAGATTTTCGGTGATCAATCTATTCTCAAGAATTGTTTTAATTCCTTCATTCTACCTTGTATCGAGTATAGTTCTCATGTCTGGTCTGCAGATGCTGATTCTCATCTTAATTTGTTGGACAGGAACTTACTGTCTATTGAATTTCTTATTCATGATCTAAATATTAATCGCTAGCACCATAGTTCAATTAGTTCATTATGCATGGTGCATGAGATTTTTTTCATATTTTTGACCATCCTTTACATACAGATCTCCCTGGACAGCTCATTCCGGTTCGTAATACTAGGCAAGTAGTTGATACTAATAGTTAGGCCTCCTCCATCACGAGGCTCAATACTAAACATTATTCTAGAAGTGTTTTCCTGTTGTGACCAGCTTGCGGAATAATTTTCCTTATCGGGTAGTTGAATCAGTGGAATTTAAAAATTTCAAAGCTGCAGCAAAGGTTTTGATGTTGAACAGGCTGACATAATTCTTTTTATAGTTTATATAAGACATGTCTTTTTTTTATGTTGTTACTGTTTTTAAAATATGGTATTGTTAATTTTTTCTCATATCGTTTATTTCCTAATTTCCTTTCCTCGCTGGGCTATTTTTTCCTATTGAAATCCTTTCGTTTATAGCGCCTTGCTTTTCCAACTAGGGTTGTACCTTGGCTACTACTACTACTACTACTACTACTAATAATAATAATAATAATAATAAT
>NC_090747.1:40145848-40155848 GCF_036898095.1 Palaemon carinicauda | reverse complement strand
GGAAAACAATTTACGAGAGAGAGAGAGAGAGAGAGAGAGAGAGAGAGAGAGAGAGAGAGAGAGAGAGAGAGAGAGAGAGGGAGAGAAGGAGAGAGAGAGAGAGAGAGAGAGAGAGAGAGAGAGAGAGAGAGAGAGAGAGAGAGAGAGAGAGAGAGAGAGAGAGAGAGTTGTTTTACATACGTAAATGTAAATTTTAAACCCAAAAAAATTAGCCCCATTTCATATAAAATAGATTACAAATATTTTACTTTATCATATTACAGTAGTCTGTATAATACTGTAAAGTTCAGTACAGTATGTTGTTGTTATAGTCGTGGCGATGAAATTCTCACGAAACAAAAACACGCCATTTGATTACAACAGCTGATTCTCTCTCTCTCTCTCTCTCTCTCTCTCTCTCTCTCTCTCTCTCTCTCTCTCTCTCTCTCTCTCCATGTTATACAATACTTACATTTAGATGAAGAAACTAAAGTTAGTTTTCTTAGTGTCAATTAAATACGAAACGAAAAAATTATGCCGACTCTACATCCATTTCAATCATAGCTAAAAATAAGGCATCCGATTTCATCAGCAAACCACTATTTTTTGGGAAACATCATTTTATTCTAGAAAATTGCTACTATTTAAATAGTTAATTGCGCATTAAGAAAGCGTGTACTTTTGTTTTTAAACTTCGGGTGTGTTTTAAAAATCGAGTATTGTTGACTTCTTTTTGTTTTACTTTTGGCTGTGATTAGATCAGCTGACATCTAGCTGCCGCTTTTGAGAGTGTACGAATACACTAACAAAGTATCGTTTATAGCATTTCTTAACTTATTCAAACCGTCTACAGTATACAGTTGATATTACATGAGCACCAATGTGTTATAACCTATGAAATTTTTTTGTTTATTACATTTAAATCACTCTCTCTCTCTCTCTCTCTCTCCTCTCTCTCTCTCTCTCTCTCTCTCTCTCTCTCTCTCTCTACCTCTACCTCTCTCTCTTTCTCTCTACCTCTCTCTCTTTCTCTCTACCTTTCTCTCTCTCTCTCTGTGGACTACTTTTCACTACCTACCATTCCTTACCTCTCTATCTCTCTAACAAATTATATCTTTGTTGCTCCTCAAAGTCTCATTTATATTGAATATCAATCATGATTCAATTTTCCTTACTTTCTCCAATCTCGCACCATCAGTCACATGGCGGTATTTTCGAAATTTCCGGGAAATCCGCGATATATGTATATACATGGGTTATGAAAAAAATCCGCGAAGTGGTGAATCCACGATGGTCGAACCGCGAAGTAGCGAGGGCTCACTGTATATATATATATATATATATATATATATATATATATATATATATATTATATATATATATATATATATATATATATATATATATATATATATATATACATATATATATATATATATATATATATATATATATATATATATATATATATATATATATATATATATATATATATATATATATATATATATATATATATATATATATATATATATATATATATATATATATACTTATATATACAGTATATATATATGCAGTATATATACACACACACAATATATATATATATATATATATATATATATATATATATATATATATATATATATATATATATATATATATATATATATATATATATATATAACGGATTTTGAGCGAAGCGAAAAATCTATTTTTGGGTGAGATAGCCATGTCGTCCTGATGGAAGTTCCTATAGGGTAGCTTCCTAGGGTATATTACAACTACGGCGATATTCCCAGAGAATTTACCTTAAGGTACCAGAATTCTAACTCCTGGAGCGAGTATCCCTCGTGAAAGGGATATCGCGACATATCAGAGGACGTATTCTAGACACGTCACATGGCAATCTACGACCTAAACAGAGATTCGTCTCGTAGGAGGGAGATTGACGAGATACGAATTCGGGAAAGAAAAAGGGGAGCCGCTCCCAAGGCTTCCCTATCCCCCGATTCGTATGCGTGCCTGGCGCCAATCCTGGCGCCATCTGTATTCCTTGTAGCGTACACGAGGTGCTACAGATACTGTATGTAGGGAGGGGTCCTACAGCCCTTTCTTAGAAAGGCAAGGGCGGGTCCATCAGGACGACATGGCTATCTCACCCAAAAATAGATTTTTTGCTTCGCTCAAAATCCGTTTTTTGGGCTCAAGCCATGTCGTCCTGATGGAAGTGTACCAGAGCATTACTGTATCTGTGGATTCTCAGAACGTGCCGTACTCCCCGGAGATATTTATTCCCGGTCGACTAGACCTAGAGACCTAAGATGTTACCGTTATACATCTTTTCAACTAACTATAAACTATGTTAGAGCTTCCTGCCCCCTACAGGGAAGAGTCCTACTAGACTCTGGAAAGTCTCGAAGAGTACATATATCTATGTATGAATACCAGGCAAGCTAATATAGTGGTCTCGCCCTATATTAAGTAAAGCATAGTTTGTATAGAACCACTGCGTCAATATATTGACCAGTCATCCGCACAATACTTGTATTGGACAAAGGTTTATATCCGCATAGGAAGAAACTAATAAAACCGCCCTCGTCCCTTTATGGGACGGAGTCCTCCCATTAGGGGACTTACATAAACCAATGCAACATAGCTTGCAAAACAGAACAATTCTATCAGAATTATCCCAGATAAGATACATAGAATTAAAATGCTCAATTATACCAATAAATTGACACAGGTGAAAGAGACGCAAGGTTCTCAAGAACAAGTTTATTGACAGATAATAAACAGACAGGTTAACAACAAATATATATATTTATATAAAAGAGGGTAACCCAAAACTTTAAGCATAAGTATGATAGTAAACAGAACTTGTTTATCTGAAAGAAAAACCATTAAACACCACTTTAATGAGATACCAAGGTATCAAGTCATAAAAAATCTGTATTACAAATCAATCACATTAGCGTTAGAAATGCTTGGCACACATGTCTGAACTTATGCAAGGTTCACCTTTGAAGGAAGGAACAGTCTATATGGGCACTTGGTGCCCTCATTTAGTTTGTAGTACAGTATGTACCTACACACTCACCCTGGACTTAATCGTCCCAATTAAGACCAGTGTTCCTCGCAGAGTTAAACAGTAGGGTTAACTACACGACCCACTGCTACCACAGATCTCTTAAGTTCCTCTACTTGCTTCGCATAGTGGCGAAAGAACACCCTGGAAGACTTCCAGCCCGTGTATGAACGGAGATGTTCAAAATCCATACAATTAAAGAAATTTAGGGATGAGGCAACTTTCCTCGGATCGTGACCTGCGGGTGTACTGTCAGGATCCGCTCTGCGAATAAAATATGTCATTTTCGCTCTGAGTTGATTCAGAGATAAATTTGAGCCTGATGTTTCTCCCCTGAATAGTTGACTACCCTTGAAGTCTGAAGTTCTACGAAGATAGACCTTTAGGCATTCTACTGGACATAGAGATGCATCTTCTTTCAGAGGACAGATTCTCCAGGGACCCCACCTGTTGGTGGGTAACTCATTCTTGGCGAGAAACGTAGGATCCGGAAACAGGTTCAGCTCCCCCCCATCCAGGAACTGAACACGACCTGCCTCTCTCGAGAGGGCTACGATCTCACTAACCCTGGCCCCAGACGCGAGTGCAAATAGGAAAATAACTTTTTGCGTCAAATCCTTTAACGCACATTCTTCATTGCTCAACAAGGAGGCGAAATGAAGAACTTTGTCTAAAGACCATGAGATGGGCTTTGGAGGTGCTGAAGGTCTGAGCCTAGCGCAGGCTTTCGGAACTTTATTAAAGATCTCGTTACCTAGGTCGATCTGGAAGGCAAATAAAATGGGTCTCATCAAAGCCGATTTACAAACTGAAATCGTGTTAGCTGCCAATCCTTGGCCATGGAGGTGGATGAAGAAAGATAAGCAGAAATCTGTTGAGATCTCCTGCGGATTCTTTGCCTTTACAAAGGCCACCCATTTTCTCCAAGATGACTCATATTGCCTTCTAGTCGATTTGCACTTGTATTCCTCTAGGAAGTCTATGCTGGCTTTCGAAATCCCGAAGCGCTTTCTCACCGCTAGGGCGAGAAAATCATGAGCTGCAGGGTCTGGGTTTTCTGTAATGAAGCGCAGACAGTCGACTTCTGGACTCGCTGGGTCAGAACTGGATGTGGTAGCGGCACGAACTTCATCTGTAGTTCCAACGCCAAGGGGAACCACATGCTGTTCGCCCACTTGTGGGCCACTATTGCCGCAACCCCCGTTAAGGATCTCAGTTTGTTGAGGACCCTCAACAGAAGGTTGTGAGGAGGGAACAGATAAATTCTGGACCATCTGTTCCAGTCGAGGGACATTGCGTCCACTGCTTCCGCTAAGGGGTCCTCGTACGGGGACACGTACAGGGGCAACTTCTTGTTGTCTTTCGTCGCAAAGAGGTCTATTTGCAGTTCTGGGACTTGATTCAGAATGAAGGAAAATGATCCTGCGTCTAAGGACCATTCCGACTCTATCGGTGTGAACCTGGATAGAGCGTCCGCTGTCACATTGCGGACTCCTTGAAGGTGAACTGCCGACAGGTAACACTTCTTCTTTTCCGCCAATCGGAAAATGGCTAACATCACTTGGTTGAGAGGTGGTGACCTCGACCCTTGTCGATTCAAGCATCTCACAACCACCTCGCTGTCTGTCACCAATCTTATGTGGATCGAGTGACGCGGGGAGACTTTCTTTAAGGTAAGGAGCACTGCCATAGCTTCTAGAAAGTTTATATGAAAGGTCCTGAATAGCTTGGACCAAGTCCCCTGGACTTTTTTCCGATGAGAGTGACCTCCCCATCCCTCCTTTGAGGCGTCTGGGTGAATCGTCATCGACGGGGGAGGTGGCTGAAGAAGAACAGACTTCTTTAGATGTCTGGCTTGGAACCAAGGTCTGAGAAGAGTACGTAGCCGAGGCGGCACTGGTCTTCTCAGGTCTCTTCGCGCGTTTGATGCATACCTTCTCCAAACTCCGGTTGCATCCTTTAGCTGTGCACTTAGCACTGGGTCTGTCACTGAAGCAAACTGGAGAGAGCCTAGTACCCTCTCCTGTTCGCGTCTTGATATCCTTTCGGAATCTAGAAGTCTCTTGACAGAGCCCGCTATCTCCTTCCTTTTCTTCATTGGGATGGAGAAACTGTGTGACAAAAGGTCCCAGTGGATTCCCAGCCACTGGAACTTTTGGGATGGAGAAAGTCGAGACTTTTTCTTGTTGATCTTGAAGCCTAGGTACTCTAGGAACTGGATCACCTGACTGGAAGCTTGCAAGCATTCGGTCTCGGATGCTGCCCACACCAGCCAGTCGTCCAGGTAGGCTACTACCTGAATTCCCTTTAGGCGTAATTGTTTGAGAGCTGCGCTCGCAAGCTTCGTGAAAATCCTTGGGGCTATGTTTAGCCCGAATGGCATGGCTCTGAAGGCGTACAGTTTCCGTTGTAGCCTGAACCCTAGGTAGGGGGAGAGTCGACGGCTGATTGGAATGTGCCAATAGGCGTCTGACAAGTCTATAGAGACTGAGTATGCCCTCTTGGGCAGTAAGGTCCTTATGTGTTGCAGTGTTAGCATCTTGAATTTGCAATTCACTATGAACTTGTTGAGTGGTGACAAGTCCAGAATGACTCTGAGCTTTTCCGAGTCTTTCTTGGGAACACAAAACAGCCTCCCTTGGAATTTGATGGACTTCACCTTTCGGATCACATTTTTCTCCAACAGTTCTTGAACGTACTCCTCCAAAATGGGGGTGGAGTGTTGGAAAAACCGAAGGCATGGGGGTGGAGTGCTGTACCAGCTCCAACCCAGTCCATTCTTGAGTAGGCTTTGGGCCCAGGGATCGAAGGTCCAGCGATCCCAAAATTTCATCAGTCTCCCTCCTACCGGTATCATTTCACTTGGACTGCCGTCCTGAGGTCTTGCCTCCCTGACCACGACCCCCTCTGAATCCCCTTCCCCTTGAGGGGCGCCTAGACGAGCCTCTGGCTGCTCCTCTAGGTTTTGCACGAGAGGAAGAAGACTGTCCTTCGAACGTTGGGGTGAATGCCGTGGACTGACCCGGCACAGCCTGGGGTACCCACTGAAAAGTGGTCGGGGTTTGTGCCACCATCTGGGGCACTGGAGGCAATGGCAATTGCAGTTGCTGTTGCTGTCTAGAGGGCTTGGCTGGCCGAGACGGTAGCCTAGTCCTCATATTCTTCCTCTTTGGTTGAGGACCCTCATCCGGGGAAGATTTTCTTTTGATAGCCAGGCCCCACTTCTGGAGAAGATTTCTATTCTCCACGGCGGCCTTATCAACAACCTCTTTGACCACATCGGTAGGGAAAAGGTCTTTTCCCCAAATGTTGGAGGAGATTAACTTCCTTGGCTCGTGTCTCACCGAAGCCCCGGTGAACACGAACTCCCTGCAAGCTCTCCTTGCCTTGACGAAGCTATAAAGGTCCTTCGTCACTGTGGCTAAGTGAGACTTAGCCACTACCATGAACATTTCATGGACCTTGGGGTCACTTGCCATCGTCTCGAGAGTAGTCTGATGAGACATTGAGGCAGCCAGTCTTTCTTTTGTCTCGAACTCTCTTCGTAAAAGAGATTCGGACAGCTTGGGGAGGTCCTCGCCGAATTGCCGTCCGGCAATATCAGCCTCCAACTTTCCCACTGAGAATGTCAGATGGACATCCTTCCAGTCTTTGTGGTCCATAGGTAGGGCCAGCGACAAGGGTTTACACTCCTCCAGGGAGGGGCAAGGCTTGCCGGCCTCGACTGCCTTTAGGACAGCCGCAAACCCTTTCTGTAAAAAGGGGAAGGCTCTATCAGGAGAGGACACAAACGAAGGGAGCTTCTTGCTCAATGCAGCTACCTTCGAATTCGAGAAGCCCCTCTCTTTCATCAAGGATGAAAGTAGGGCTTGAGCCTTAGCGTGGTCCATAATAATGACCTCCTTCGGCTCTGTCTCCTCCCTTGAAGCTGGTTCTTTTCTCAGCCGGACATAGCAGTCCGGATATGATGCCTTGCTGGCCAGAATTCTACCTCCTCTAGGGAAACTGAACCCAGCTTATCCGAGATGACGATCTTTCCAGTCGTCATCGGCATGTGCTCAGCATACCTCCATGGGTTAGCATCTGAGCATATGGGAAGGTCTTTCACATTGAGCCTTTTCCGGGGCCCATGTGATTCTGCCAGGGACTGCATACGCAGTTCCATTGCAGCCGCCTTCTCCTGATTCTCCTTCTGCATTTGTTGGATCATTCCAACAATCGAAGAGAGGGCCTGTCCCAGTTCTACTGGGAGGCCAGCCGATGTTGAGGGGATAGGCTCCGGCATCTGAACCGGAGTAGCCGACACCTCGTCGACCTCATCCTCTACGACATCCGGGGTTTGAACTTGATCCTGACCTTCTGCCAGGAGGTCTTGTTCCAAACGTTCGTCCAGGTCAGACATCCTGTCACACAACTGGATGTCTTGCATCGCATCTGCGACTTCCTCGTCCACCTGGACTTGATCTTGAAGGATCTCCTCTTGAGGCTGGGGAATCACTGCCTCAGCTGATGCCTGGGGAAAAAGATACGCCCTCATCTTCTCACTTGGAAGATAAGGGCCAGAGGTGTTCTTCTTGAAGCCCCTTACCCAAGTACGAAGCTTTTCCCTAGCTATATCCCTTGATTCCGCCGTTCTAGGGGAATCAAAAGCCTCAGTAATCAGGTTAGTGCATACAGTACATACCTGAGGGTCCCAATACTGGAGATCATCCTTGGAGACAGCGCATGCTGCGTGTCTCCTACAACACTCATGTCCGCAGAGGTTCTTGCTGCGGACATTGCAGAAAACATTTCCGCACTTCGGAGGGTCCTCCTGTAAAGAGAAGAAATTTCCATGAGTATCAAGTGAACTATGTATCACTGGATATGCATAGTATAGCATAACAATTCATAAATGAAAGACACACACTTGTGTTTCCCTCACAACCCATTGCTGCAGCCTTCCAGATAATAAAATCAAAATGGTTTATCTCTACTAGAGTAACCAATGCAAGGTTTCCAGAGGAAACAGGTGGAGCTCACACCTAGGCAATGATTTTAAAATCCTGGATAATAGACGGGGAAGAACTCTGCTTCCTGTCTGAGGGCAACAGCAAAGGGCTGTGCAAGAAAACACAATAGTGTTAGAAGATACAGTGCTGTACCTAAACTTTTACTATAGTTTTCTTCTTACTGTATATGCTATACAGAAGAATAATAGTACAGTATAGGAGGATGTGTGCCGGCCTGCCTTTGCCGGCCGGCACACACCACAATTAGCTTTAAAGTATACTACTTAACAGCTATAGGGCGGCAGCCCTCTGGTTCAAATGCCTGTGCCGGCGGCAGCAGCTGCCGGCCAGCAACAGCCAGTGTTGGCCGGCAATGATTGCCGGCCAGCAACTACACAAGGTAGTAACCCAGCTGCCGGCCACACTCTTGGTGACCGGCAGACAAGGACTGACATAAGCCGGCCGGCAAAGGGTACAAGACCGATGCCAGCCGGCAGCAAAAGAACCAGAAGACTACACCTGCCCGGCTGCCGGCCTCATAGGCCGGCAGCCGGGACAGGTACAGCACTAGAAGAAAATAGAATGGATGCCGGGATAAGAGTGTACACAACCCCCCAAGCCCGGCAACCGAAAGAGTGCATATAAGGAAGGGGAGAAACTTAATTCAGGCTTCCTTGACCAATGCCGTCCGGCTCTGCCGGCAGGCATGGATGAGGGACCAAGAGAGGTCCGGGCAGCACTCGAAAACATAAGACCCTTGCCGTCCAGCGTCTCTGCCGGCCGGCAATGGGCTTAGTCAATCCAAATCCCAACCTATACTAGGTCCAGAAGTAGAATGACATATGGTACAGTAATACCCCTGCCGGCCAGCTCTGCCGGCCGGCAAGGTACAGTACAGTAATGGCTAGGCCATTATGGAGATAGTGGGGGAAGGGACAAGAGGGTCCTGCCAACCTTGCTTTAGTGACAGATCACCCGCAGCCAAGAACTTTGTCTTAGCCTAAGGGAGATCTAAGGGAAAGGGCCAGCGCAGTAGTATAATACCTGCCAGCTTCCAGAGCACCAAAGCAAGGAAGGCGTTGCTACTCCCAAGGGAAGATTTATCCTCCCCGAGAACAGCAACAGGACTTAGTCTGGTCGATCACAGAAGAAGGAATCATAACTACAGAAACCTTCGATAGTGACCTAAGGGAGCTAAGCTCCCTTTGTAAGTGTTAGGTCAGCGAGGGAGACTCTGCCCCAAGCCAAACAACACGGACTCAGACTAAAAACTCTGTTGTTCTGTCCCTCTTTGAACCAGACTCTGCTGGAACAGGAAGGTACAGTAACACCCTAGTATAGTTTTATCGAAAATAAATTCGGAAAAAAACCACTTAGGGATAAGCCCAAGGCTTAAACAGAGGGAAAGGGATTGCATACCTTCTCCGAAGAAAAGAAAGCAACCGGGGAGTATAATAAAGTATACTAAGGCTCCATAAGCAATTAGTCTAGGCACCAAGAGAAATCGATTACCTAATTCACCGAAACTCTCACGTATACAATCTTGGAAATATTCCACACAGTCTAAAATGTATAAAATATAGCCTAAAGCTTCAATAAAATTTTAATTACACTCGGAAAAACCATAATCATGCATTAAGTACTAGGACCAAACGACTAGGCTACATGGCCTAGCGTAGGCCAGAATGGCGAATACTTCGCCAAATAATACTAAGCACGAAAGGAAATCTATGTAAAGCTAAATAGCTAAATTTTATTAAGCAAAACAACCAGGAATGTCACTCTGACTAACTAATTTATACCTAGCGAGTGACAGTGTCCAGGACACCTCTGGTAGGCCTACGGCTCTTGTATCAAAGATTAATCCTATTAATCACTCAAAATTTTACCAAGAGCCTACATTTATACATAACAGACACTATACTCAACTTATCCGAGG
>NC_090747.1:40133699-40145348 GCF_036898095.1 Palaemon carinicauda | reverse complement strand
ACAGTATGTACCTACACACTCACCCTGGACTTAATCGTCCCAATTAAGACCAGTGTTCCTCGCAGAGTTAAACAGTAGGGTTAACTACACGACCCACTGCTACCACAGATCTCTTAAGTTCCTCTACTTGCTTCGCATAGTGGCGAAAGAACACCCTGGAAGACTTCCAGCCCGTGTATGAACGGAGATGTTCAAAATCCATACAATTAAAGAAATTTAGGGATGAGGCAACTTTCCTCGGATCGTGACCTGCGGGTGTACTGTCAGGATCCGCTCTGCGAATAAAATATGTCATTTTCGCTCTGAGTTGATTCAGAGATAAATTTGAGCCTGATGTTTCTCCCCTGAATAGTTGACTACCCTTGAAGTCTGAAGTTCTACGAAGATAGACCTTTAGGCATTCTACTGGACATAGAGATGCATCTTCTTTCAGAGGACAGATTCTCCAGGGACCCCACCTGTTGGTGGGTAACTCATTCTTGGCGAGAAACGTAGGATCCGGAAACAGGTTCAGCTCCCCCCCATCCAGGAACTGAACACGACCTGCCTCTCTCGAGAGGGCTACGATCTCACTAACCCTGGCCCCAGACGCGAGTGCAAATAGGAAAATAACTTTTTGCGTCAAATCCTTTAACGCACATTCTTCATTGCTCAACAAGGAGGCGAAATGAAGAACTTTGTCTAAAGACCATGAGATGGGCTTTGGAGGTGCTGAAGGTCTGAGCCTAGCGCAGGCTTTCGGAACTTTATTAAAGATCTCGTTACCTAGGTCGATCTGGAAGGCAAATAAAATGGGTCTCATCAAAGCCGATTTACAAACTGAAATCGTGTTAGCTGCCAATCCTTGGCCATGGAGGTGGATGAAGAAAGATAAGCAGAAATCTGTTGAGATCTCCTGCGGATTCTTTGCCTTTACAAAGGCCACCCATTTTCTCCAAGATGACTCATATTGCCTTCTAGTCGATTTGCACTTGTATTCCTCTAGGAAGTCTATGCTGGCTTTCGAAATCCCGAAGCGCTTTCTCACCGCTAGGGCGAGAAAATCATGAGCTGCAGGGTCTGGGTTTTCTGTAATGAAGCGCAGACAGTCGACTTCTGGACTCGCTGGGTCAGAACTGGATGTGGTAGCGGCACGAACTTCATCTGTAGTTCCAACGCCAAGGGGAACCACATGCTGTTCGCCCACTTGTGGGCCACTATTGCCGCAACCCCCGTTAAGGATCTCAGTTTGTTGAGGACCCTCAACAGAAGGTTGTGAGGAGGGAACAGATAAATTCTGGACCATCTGTTCCAGTCGAGGGACATTGCGTCCACTGCTTCCGCTAAGGGGTCCTCGTACGGGGACACGTACAGGGGCAACTTCTTGTTGTCTTTCGTCGCAAAGAGGTCTATTTGCAGTTCTGGGACTTGATTCAGAATGAAGGAAAATGATCCTGCGTCTAAGGACCATTCCGACTCTATCGGTGTGAACCTGGATAGAGCGTCCGCTGTCACATTGCGGACTCCTTGAAGGTGAACTGCCGACAGGTAACACTTCTTCTTTTCCGCCAATCGGAAAATGGCTAACATCACTTGGTTGAGAGGTGGTGACCTCGACCCTTGTCGATTCAAGCATCTCACAACCACCTCGCTGTCTGTCACCAATCTTATGTGGATCGAGTGACGCGGGGAGACTTTCTTTAAGGTAAGGAGCACTGCCATAGCTTCTAGAAAGTTTATATGAAAGGTCCTGAATAGCTTGGACCAAGTCCCCTGGACTTTTTTCCGATGAGAGTGACCTCCCCATCCCTCCTTTGAGGCGTCTGGGTGAATCGTCATCGACGGGGGAGGTGGCTGAAGAAGAACAGACTTCTTTAGATGTCTGGCTTGGAACCAAGGTCTGAGAAGAGTACGTAGCCGAGGCGGCACTGGTCTTCTCAGGTCTCTTCGCGCGTTTGATGCATACCTTCTCCAAACTCCGGTTGCATCCTTTAGCTGTGCACTTAGCACTGGGTCTGTCACTGAAGCAAACTGGAGAGAGCCTAGTACCCTCTCCTGTTCGCGTCTTGATATCCTTTCGGAATCTAGAAGTCTCTTGACAGAGCCCGCTATCTCCTTCCTTTTCTTCATTGGGATGGAGAAACTGTGTGACAAAAGGTCCCAGTGGATTCCCAGCCACTGGAACTTTTGGGATGGAGAAAGTCGAGACTTTTTCTTGTTGATCTTGAAGCCTAGGTACTCTAGGAACTGGATCACCTGACTGGAAGCTTGCAAGCATTCGGTCTCGGATGCTGCCCACACCAGCCAGTCGTCCAGGTAGGCTACTACCTGAATTCCCTTTAGGCGTAATTGTTTGAGAGCTGCGCTCGCAAGCTTCGTGAAAATCCTTGGGGCTATGTTTAGCCCGAATGGCATGGCTCTGAAGGCGTACAGTTTCCGTTGTAGCCTGAACCCTAGGTAGGGGGAGAGTCGACGGCTGATTGGAATGTGCCAATAGGCGTCTGACAAGTCTATAGAGACTGAGTATGCCCTCTTGGGCAGTAAGGTCCTTATGTGTTGCAGTGTTAGCATCTTGAATTTGCAATTCACTATGAACTTGTTGAGTGGTGACAAGTCCAGAATGACTCTGAGCTTTTCCGAGTCTTTCTTGGGAACACAAAACAGCCTCCCTTGGAATTTGATGGACTTCACCTTTCGGATCACATTTTTCTCCAACAGTTCTTGAACGTACTCCTCCAAAATGGGGGTGGAGTGTTGGAAAAACCGAAGGCATGGGGGTGGAGTGCTGTACCAGCTCCAACCCAGTCCATTCTTGAGTAGGCTTTGGGCCCAGGGATCGAAGGTCCAGCGATCCCAAAATTTCATCAGTCTCCCTCCTACCGGTATCATTTCACTTGGACTGCCGTCCTGAGGTCTTGCCTCCCTGACCACGACCCCCTCTGAATCCCCTTCCCCTTGAGGGGCGCCTAGACGAGCCTCTGGCTGCTCCTCTAGGTTTTGCACGAGAGGAAGAAGACTGTCCTTCGAACGTTGGGGTGAATGCCGTGGACTGACCCGGCACAGCCTGGGGTACCCACTGAAAAGTGGTCGGGGTTTGTGCCACCATCTGGGGCACTGGAGGCAATGGCAATTGCAGTTGCTGTTGCTGTCTAGAGGGCTTGGCTGGCCGAGACGGTAGCCTAGTCCTCATATTCTTCCTCTTTGGTTGAGGACCCTCATCCGGGGAAGATTTTCTTTTGATAGCCAGGCCCCACTTCTGGAGAAGATTTCTATTCTCCACGGCGGCCTTATCAACAACCTCTTTGACCACATCGGTAGGGAAAAGGTCTTTTCCCCAAATGTTGGAGGAGATTAACTTCCTTGGCTCGTGTCTCACCGAAGCCCCGGTGAACACGAACTCCCTGCAAGCTCTCCTTGCCTTGACGAAGCTATAAAGGTCCTTCGTCACTGTGGCTAAGTGAGACTTAGCCACTACCATGAACATTTCATGGACCTTGGGGTCACTTGCCATCGTCTCGAGAGTAGTCTGATGAGACATTGAGGCAGCCAGTCTTTCTTTTGTCTCGAACTCTCTTCGTAAAAGAGATTCGGACAGCTTGGGGAGGTCCTCGCCGAATTGCCGTCCGGCAATATCAGCCTCCAACTTTCCCACTGAGAATGTCAGATGGACATCCTTCCAGTCTTTGTGGTCCATAGGTAGGGCCAGCGACAAGGGTTTACACTCCTCCAGGGAGGGGCAAGGCTTGCCGGCCTCGACTGCCTTTAGGACAGCCGCAAACCCTTTCTGTAAAAAGGGGAAGGCTCTATCAGGAGAGGACACAAACGAAGGGAGCTTCTTGCTCAATGCAGCTACCTTCGAATTCGAGAAGCCCCTCTCTTTCATCAAGGATGAAAGTAGGGCTTGAGCCTTAGCGTGGTCCATAATAATGACCTCCTTCGGCTCTGTCTCCTCCCTTGAAGCTGGTTCTTTTCTCAGCCGGACATAGCAGTCCGGATATGATGCCTTGCTGGGCCAGAATTCTACCTCCTCTAGGGAAACTGAACCCAGCTTATCCGAGATGACGATCTTTCCAGTCGTCATCGGCATGTGCTCAGCATACCTCCATGGGTTAGCATCTGAGCATATGGGAAGGTCTTTCACATTGAGCCTTTTCCGGGGCCCATGTGATTCTGCCAGGGACTGCATACGCAGTTCCATTGCAGCCGCCTTCTCCTGATTCTCCTTCTGCATTTGTTGGATCATTCCAACAATCGAAGAGAGGGCCTGTCCCAGTTCTACTGGGAGGCCAGCCGATGTTGAGGGGATAGGCTCCGGCATCTGAACCGGAGTAGCCGACACCTCGTCGACCTCATCCTCTACGACATCCGGGGTTTGAACTTGATCCTGACCTTCTGCCAGGAGGTCTTGTTCCAAACGTTCGTCCAGGTCAGACATCCTGTCACACAACTGGATGTCTTGCATCGCATCTGCGACTTCCTCGTCCACCTGGACTTGATCTTGAAGGATCTCCTCTTGAGGCTGGGGAATCACTGCCTCAGCTGATGCCTGGGGAAAAAGATACGCCCTCATCTTCTCACTTGGAAGATAAGGGCCAGAGGTGTTCTTCTTGAAGCCCCTTACCCAAGTACGAAGCTTTTCCCTAGCTATATCCCTTGATTCCGCCGTTCTAGGGGAATCAAAAGCCTCAGTAATCAGGTTAGTGCATACAGTACATACCTGAGGGTCCCAATACTGGAGATCATCCTTGGAGACAGCGCATGCTGCGTGTCTCCTACAACACTCATGTCCGCAGAGGTTCTTGCTGCGGACATTGCAGAAAACATTTCCGCACTTCGGAGGGTCCTCCTGTAAAGAGAAGAAATTTCCATGAGTATCAAGTGAACTATGTATCACTGGATATGCATAGTATAGCATAACAATTCATAAATGAAAGACACACACTTGTGTTTCCCTCACAACCCATTGCTGCAGCCTTCCAGATAATAAAATCAAAATGGTTTATCTCTACTAGAGTAACCAATGCAAGGTTTCCAGAGGAAACAGGTGGAGCTCACACCTAGGCAATGATTTTAAAATCCTGGATAATAGACGGGGAAGAACTCTGCTTCCTGTCTGAGGGCAACAGCAAAGGGCTGTGCAAGAAAACACAATAGTGTTAGAAGATACAGTGCTGTACCTAAACTTTTACTATAGTTTTCTTCTTACTGTATATGCTATACAGAAGAATAATAGTACAGTATAGGAGGATGTGTGCCGGCCTGCCTTTGCCGGCCGGCACACACCACAATTAGCTTTAAAGTATACTACTTAACAGCTATAGGGCGGCAGCCCTCTGGTTCAAATGCCTGTGCCGGCGGCAGCAGCTGCCGGCCAGCAACAGCCAGTGTTGGCCGGCAATGATTGCCGGCCAGCAACTACACAAGGTAGTACCCAGCTGCCGGCCACACTCTTGGTGACCGGCAGACAAGGACTGACATAAGCCGGCCGGCAAAGGTACAAGACCGATGCCAGCCGGCAGCAAAAGAACCAGAAGACTACACCTGCCCGGCTGCCGGCCTCATAGGCCGGCAGCCGGGACAGGTACAGCACTAGAAGAAAATAGAATGGATGCCGGGATAAGAGTGTACACAACCCCCCAAGCCCGGCAACCGAAAGAGTGCATATAAGGAAGGGGAGAAACTTAATTCAGGCTTCCTTGACCAATGCCGTCCGGCTCTGCCGGCAGGCATGGATGAGGGACCAAGAGAGGTCCGGGCAGCACTCGAAAACATAAGACCCTTGCCGTCCAGCGTCTCTGCCGGCCGGCAATGGGCTTAGTCAATCCAAATCCCAACCTATACTAGGTCCAGAAGTAGAATGACATATGGTACAGTAATACCCCTGCCGGCCAGCTCTGCCGGCCGGCAAGGTACAGTACAGTAATGGCTAGGCCATTATGGAGATAGTGGGGGAAGGGACAAGAGGGTCCTGCCAACCTTGCTTTAGTGACAGATCACCCGCAGCCAAGAACTTTGTCTTAGCCTAAGGGAGATCTAAGGGAAAGGGCCAGCGCAGTAGTATAATACCTGCCAGCTTCCAGAGCACCAAAGCAAGGAAGGCGTTGCTACTCCCAAGGGAAGATTTATCCTCCCCGAGAACAGCAACAGGACTTAGTCTGGTCGATCACAGAAGAAGGAATCATAACTACAGAAACCTTCGATAGTGACCTAAGGGAGCTAAGCTCCCTTTGTAAGTGTTAGGTCAGCGAGGGAGACTCTGCCCCAAGCCAAACAACACGGACTCAGACTAAAAACTCTGTTGTTCTGTCCCTCTTTGAACCAGACTCTGCTGGAACAGGAAGGTACAGTAACACCCTAGTATAGTTTTATCGAAAATAAATTCGGAAAAAACCACTTAGGGATAAGCCCAAGGCTTAAACAGAGGGAAAGGGATTGCATACCTTCTCCGAAGAAAAGAAAGCAACCGGGGAGTATAATAAAGTATACTAAGGCTCCATAAGCAATTAGTCTAGGCACCAAGAGAATCGATTACCTAATTCACCGAAACTCTCACGTATACAATCTTGGAAATATTCCACACAGTCTAAAATGTATAAAATATAGCCTAAAGCTTCAATAAAATTTTAATTACACTCGGAAAAACCATAATCATGCATTAAGTACTAGGACCAAACGACTAGGCTACATGGCCTAGCGTAGGCCAGAATGGCGAATACTTCGCCAAATAATACTAAGCACGAAAGGAAATCCTATGTAAAGCTAAATAGCTAAATTTTATTAAGCAAAACAACCAGGAATGTCACTCTGACTAACTAATTTATACCTAGCGAGTGACAGTGTCCAGGACACCTCTGGTAGGCTACGGCTCTTGTATCAAAGATTAATCCTATTAATCACTCAAAATTTTACCAAGAGCCTACATTTATACATAACAGACACTATACTCAACTTATCCGAGGTCAACGAAGACGAAGAAGCCATGAAAAGCTGAATAAATCCAAGATTTGCAAGAAAAACAGGAAAAAACACCGAGTTGTTAAGCTACGCAAAAAGGAATGCAGATGGCGCCAGGATTGGCGCCAGGCACGCATACGAATTGGGGGATAGGGAAGCCTTGGGAGCGGCTCCCCTTTTTCTTTCCCGAATTCGTATCTCGTCAATCTCCCTCCTACGAGACGAATCTCTGTTCAGGTCCTAGATTGCCATGTGACGTGTCTAGAATACGTCCTCTGATATGTCGCGATATCCCTTTCACGAGGGATACTCGCTCCAGGAGTTAGAATTCTGGTACCTTAAGGTAAATTCTCTGGGAATATCGCCGTAGTTGTAATATACCCTAGGAAGCTACCCTATAGGAACTTCCATCAGGACGACATGGCTTGAGCCCAAAAATATATATATACACACATATATATATATATATATATATATATATATATATATATATATATATATATATATATATATATATATATATATATATATTATATATATACATACACACACAAATATATATATATATATATATATATATATATATATATATATATATATATATATATATATATATATATATATATATATATATATATATATATATATATCTTCGGTGAAGGCAGCAACAGCCAGTAATGAACACAAATTTCATGGTGTGGATAGGGAAAGAAAGAGTAGTTCAAACTGTCCTTATTTATTATTCCCAACGTTTCGTGATTCTAAATCACATTGTCCAGGGCTAAAAATAAAACATATACAAAAGAATTAAGAAACAGTTAGAAATTTTACAAATTCATTCAAAACTATAAAAAACAGTTGAAATTTAAATGAAAATTAAAAGGAAAAAAATGAATAAATAAATATATATACATCAGACAAAGTAGTGGAACCAACCTCGCAGAAGCGTAGTGAGAAACTGTATGACAACAAGAGTTAGAAAATAAACCAAAGAAAACTATGACAAATACAACTGAATAGAAGAAGCTTGGGTATTTAACGACGGAACTAGTCGTTTGTTCAATATGGATTCAAGAAGAGGTAAGTCATGGTTAATTGACACTTGACCGATGATGGTAAAATCTTTGTTTTCAATATTTGTTTGCACATTCCAGCATGAATCCGAATATTAGAATGTTCAGGGTTGGATATTCTGCAACCAGTTCGATAGCTAACACCTCTATGGGAATCAATTTTGACCTTTAACAACCTCTTGGTAGATCCTACGTAGGTCCCAGAGTTACACATTGGGCAATTATATTTATATACCACACCAGAGGACATATAAGGACTCAATCGATCTTTGAAGTGGAAAAGCGAGCCAATAGTGAGAGGGTTCTTAGGGATGAGTTTAACTTCCACAGCTGGGAAGTGTTGTTCGATAATTTCTGTAAACTTTTTCTTAAGGAAATCCTCGTGAAGAAAAGGAAAACTCGCATAAAATTTTAGTTTAGGAACTTTAAGTGTTTTTGGAGTCTGAGCCAACTTGTCATTCAATAATCTATTAAGAAGTTTAAAAAATATTTTGGTGGGGAAACAGTTTTTCTCAAAATATTCACATAGATAAATAATTTCAATATGGAAAGATTCCCAACTAGAGGTCAAAAGGAATGCTCTGTGGAGAAGAGTAAAAATAGAATTAGTTTTAAAATTATAAAAACAAGAGCTATAAAAGTTTGAACCTAACCCAGTGAACGTTTTTTTTCTAAAAATCGTGGTACTAAAACCTTCTCTATTTCTAGACACCAACACATCTAAAAAGGGGAGTTTGTTATCTTCCTCCTTTTCTACGGTGAATGATATGTTTTCATGTTGTGAGTTGGCAAAGTCAAAGAATGATTCAGCGCCGAACTCATCTCTGAATAGAGCAAAGGTATCATCAACATACCTAACATAAAACAAGGGATGATAACTTAAAGGGCAATTTTCCAGCATGGTCTCCTCCAGGGAGCACATGAAAATATTAGCAAAGGTGGGTCCCAAGGGGGAACCCAGAGCCATCCCATCAAGTTGTTTGTACAAATTACCATTAAAAACGAAAGAGGTGTCCAGCACTGCTAGCTCCAAAAGTTTTTTAAAAGTCGTGCGATTAAAATCATTAAAAGTGGTATCAGGTTCAGAAAATAATTTGTTTAAAATAATATTGATAGTTTCTTCCACAGGTACATTAGTGAATAAAGACTCAACATCAAGACTCGTCATGAAAAGATCTGAGTCTTGAGAAATTATGGCCTCTTTAAATGCATAGGAGTTATTTAGAGAAAGGGTGTTTTTTGTTAAAGGTTCCAGTAAGGGAACGAGGAACTTAGCTAGTTTGTAATTAGGGGTATTAAAAGACGATAAGATAGGTCTCAGTGGAACATTGGGCTTATGGATTTTCGGTAAACCATGTAAAATGCCATAGGAAGACCCCGAACAGAACAAATTTTGGTAGGTAGTTTCAGTTATGGATTTTTCATTTTTAAGAGTATTTAAAAATGGTTTACCGAAAATCCATAAGCCCAATGTTCCACTGAGACCTATCTTATCGTCTTTTAATAAAAATAATAATAATGAATTATAATTTTCTTTTCCAGGATGGCAATAAATTTTTCCTTTCGAGCATACACAGATTTATTTGAACTTTCTCTATAGGAATATCCATTTAGTTTTTGTTGGGTTTTCTTAAAATTGCCTATAGAAATAGAGGTACAATGGATGTGGTTATTGTTGGCTGCAAAGAATAAACACATACTTGACGATTCAAACTCTCTCTCTCTCTCTCTCTCTCTCTCTCTCTCTCTCTCTCTCTCTCTCTCTCTCTCTCTCTCTCTCTCTCTCTCTCTAAAAGTCTATAGGCATGTTGTCATAAGAATTATGACTTATTGATTTACAAGCATATATATATATATATATATATATATATATATATATATATATATATATATATATATATATATATATATATATATATATACATGTGTGTGTGTATATATACATATATACTGTATATATATATATATATATAAATATATATATATATATATATATATATATATATATATATATATATATATATATATACATATATATATATATACACACATATATATATATATATATATATATATATATATATATATATATATATATATATATATATATGTATGTATATAATGAACAATGCACCGCTATGTAGAAAGTTGTGACGAATATTTACATTGAAAATCGTTTATGTTTTATGACCCTAGTACAAGAGCTATTGCGTGAATGAAGCAAAAAGATTAATAAACATTTGCTTACCGTAAAATTTTCGAATTCAGAAAAAAAAATATAATTATTCGATCATTTGATGAATTGCCATGAATAATTTTCTAAATAATTCCTTATGGTTGATACTCACAAATGCAGACACACACATACACACACACATTATATATATATATATATATATATATATATATATATATATATATATATATATATATATATATATATATATATATATATATACACACAGTATATATATATATATATATATATATATATATATATATATATATATATATATATATATATATATATATATGTATATATATATATATATATATATATATATATATATATATATATATATATATATATATATATATATATATATATATATATAATTTTAGGTAAATTCCTATGAAAATTATATGGTAATATATCTTGATATTAAAAAATTAATTAAAAAAAAGAAGTAATGATATTCAAAGAGTTTTTTTATTTATGAGAGTACACTAATATAAATTTAAATTGATCATAAAGATATTCCTCACACTATACTTAGAGTATTGCATTATTCAAGTGATGATTCATTAATGCACTTTAATATACACTAAAAATTATTACTATAACTTTTATCAATAGCAAACAAATGATTTTATCATTATTCTTTTCTGTTCAAAACACCGACAAAAGGTTCCAAAGCCTCAAGCTGATGAAACTCAGTTGATTTCTATTCCCTTTTTTAAAATTCATCTTTCACATCAAATATCACGCTTATATTAGGTTCGACAAGGAAAAAGAAAAATAGATATCCTGATGAGAATGAAGTGAATATATTATAAGTTTGTTTCACACTGGACTGTCGAACAACGTCTGCACCAGGTCATGTGGAGATGATACCTGTTCCACCAGGATTTCCGAGAAACCGAACATCATCTCACATTCAGATTTTTCCTAAGAATTTTGCTGATAAAAATGCAAAGACTCTTTTATGCTTGGTTTTCATTCGTTGCTATTATAGCATGGGCTTGCAATTTGCAGCGAACATATCCAAAAAATTATACGTATGAGATTATAGCGATTTTACTATTCCAACGAGACTTTTCTTGTTTCTGATTGTTTTATAAGGCATTTAATACGATGTTTTTACTTGAGCAGTTGAAGGAGATTAGTGGCTTCGCCAAAATAAAAAAATAAAAAAGAATACATTTATAGGAAGTTATTCATTAAACTGAATGTAAATAACTTTTCGTTTACATTATATCCTTTCAGTTATTTTTAACTCTTAGTTATAATGACCCAGTTGAGAGAGGCGGGGAGGGGGGTCGGTGGCATATTGTCTGTATAGTTACAAACGGAACATGAGTATGCTTTCAGTAAGGAGAATAAATAATAGGTAGTAATAAGTTCCTCTAAAAGACCCATGTT
>NC_090747.1:40126199-40128699 GCF_036898095.1 Palaemon carinicauda | reverse complement strand
TGATCTTTTAAACAGATACCAAAAAAAAAAATTAAATTTCTCCCATTTCTTTCATATATCGTATTATGTATTAAAGAAATTGTGTCAATACCTAGGATTATTTGGGGTACCACGAGCTTTTCGTGATAGAACAGTGTACCGCGTGTGTATCACATACCGTCTACACTGTACCATTATTTATTATTTTCTTTTTAGTATATTGTCCTTAGTACTCTTCCTTCGTAGTAATAACCTGTTCAAGTGTGTATCTACATTTATCAATCCATTAGAATTTCTGCGGCCTTCTTTCACTGAATCTGTTGTTATAAAACCTGGCATCCTGTTAAAATAAAGATAGTTGGGTTCACGACGTCTCTCAGTTACCACTTAACTGACGATACAAACATTGATGACCATCACAGGCTTTTCTGAGTTAATATATATATATATATATATATATATATATATATATATATATATATATATATATATATATATATCTATATATATATATATATATATATATATATATATATATATATATATATATATATATATATATATATATATACATATATATATATATATATATATATATATATATATATATATATATATATATATATATATATATATATATATATATATATACTTCGTGGCCAGGTGATTTCGTCACCGTCTGTACAAGTTTGCTGGACCAGGGATCAATTCCCAGCCGGTCACAAGCTCTTGTCCTTGTGGTCGTTAAGAGAATCCAGATATTAATGTAGCAGAAATATATGTGACATATTTGAATATATATATATATATATATATATATATATATATATATATATATATATATATATATATATATATATATATATATATATATATATATATATATTTATTCATTTATATATATATATATATATATATATATATATATATATATATATATATATATATATATATATATATATATATATATATATATATATATATATATATATATATATATTAGGGTGGTCCATAAAAATGAATTGCTGAATCCCTTTGCTCCCTGGCCCGATTTTGATTCCATTTCAGTAGAAAACACTGTGTACAAAGTTTGAAGCCAATCAAATAATATTTAGGTGTGGCTCAAGAAGTTTTGAGATTTTCCCCTCGGAGCAGATGACTAAATGTTGCATCATCTTGTATCATCCACTCAGTTCCACGCTGATTACATTTGATTGCGTCATATATGAACTAATCTCATCTCTGAAAGGTGGCAAAGACATTGTTCTAATATCTTTGTATCTTTATTTTTTTTCAGATGGCGAAAAAACATGGTTTTTATCTCATAAAAGAATTGTCCTCCACAATTCTGGGGGCCAAGTTCCCCAGCAAGGAGCAAGTGTTAAGTGTATTTTTACATCACCATATGACATTAAACAAAGGCGTTAGCGAAAGTGCATCTATTGTAACAAGTGAAGTAGAAGCTTAGTGGAAAAGGGCCAGGCTTCCTGTTCAAAGAAATGACAAAATTCAAGAAAAAGTAAAGAAATTGTTCAATCAGTGGAAACTTTTGAAGAAAAACAAAGGAAGGTGAAGGAAACAAGAGTCAAATGAAAAAAAAATTCCAGGTAGCAATGAAAACCCTATTTGATGTGGTGCATGCCAATGCAATGTCTTTAATTCATATTCAAGAAAACAAAGAATTTTTAATAGCGCAACGTGAACCAGGGCAACGCGGCTCATTGGGCGTGATGGACAAGAAACTGGCCAACATGGAAGCAAGAACGCAACTGCGAGAAGAAGAACTAAAAAGGCGCAGAGAAACACATGTTTCCGAAGCCGAGGCAACTACATGCCAAGCTAAGCTGGAAGGATCTTCTACCTCAGCAGAGTCAGGTGAAGACTCGTCGACATCTGCTGATTCAGATAACGGACAGAAGAAAGCAACTCTACAAACGAAGCGGTTTCGACCTAAAAATGTCTGGACCCCAGAGCTTACAGGAGCCCTGGATCAGACAGGGACAACGGATCGCAATGCTCTGTTTGTGGTAGTTGAAACCGCCAAAAGTCAGAGACATGATCCTGGGGAGCTTAATATCAAGCGCCATAGAGAAAAGCACCATCAGCAACAATGGACGGACCTGCACAACGCATTCAAAGCCGAAATCAAAACACGCATTGTGCAATGGGATAGCAAGTTATTGCCATCTCTCCTCTGTTCAACAACATCCGTTGACCGCCTTCCAGTTTTGATAACGGCTGTCTCCACTGGAGAAACACAACTTCTTGGTGTACCAAAACTGACATCAGGAATAGGCGAGAATCAAGCTGCAGCAATTTATGAACTGTTACAGGAATGGTGTTTGGATGAAAAGGTTGCAGGCTTCTACTTTGATACAACTGCATCAAACATGGGACATCGATCAGGAGCGTGCATTCTTCTAGAACAGAGACTCCGTCGCACAGTCCTTAATTTGGCATGCCGCCATCACATTTACGAAATAATTCTTGGTGCAGTATTCTCTACATGCTCTGGAGCTTC
>NC_090747.1:40096199-40121199 GCF_036898095.1 Palaemon carinicauda | reverse complement strand
ATAGGGCGCCCTGGTCTAGAGAGGCGAACTGTAGGCGGGTCATCTGGCAGAAGATAAGCAGGTTTTAGACGATCAATTGAAACCCAGTCTTCTTTGCCACAAATGTTTAGTAGGAATGCTTCCGGACTGCGTCGGATCACAAGGAAAGGGCCCGTGTAAGGGGGCGTTAGCGGTGGCTTGGTAGTGTCGTTCCTCAGGAAGACGTGCATTGCAGAGTGCAAGTCCGTTGGTATGTGATGCTTCGCTGGGGGCTTGTAAGTCTGGTGGCACGGAGTAAATTTTCCCACGAAGTGACGTATGCGCTGGAGATCGTCGGAGGAGGTTGTAAAAGGAAAAAATTCGGCAGGGACGACCAACGGGTCGCCATACACCATTTTGGCTGCTGAGACGTCGAGGGCGTCTTTGGGAGTGGTCCTTAGTCCCAGGAGGACCCATGAAAGCTGAGTAAACCAGTTTGAATCCTTGCAGCGGGATATCAAAGCTGCTTTGAGGGTGCGATGAAAACGTTCAACCATTCCATTGGCAGCAGGGTTGTAGGCCGTTGTCTAATGTAGGGTGATGCCCAGGAGATTCGCTAATGATGTCCACAATTGAGAGGTGAAAGTGGTTCCCCTGTCAGAAGTAATATGCTCAGGGATACCGAATCTTGAAATCCATCCAGAGAGTAAGGCAGGTGTACATGAGGAGAACGTTGCAATTTTCATGGGAATGGCTTCAGGCCAACGGGTGGAGCGGACGATGACGGTAAACAGGTAACGATGTCCTTGTGATATGGGTAGGGGGCCTACAACGTCGACATGAATGTGTGCGAAACGACGCTGAGGTTGAGGAAAGGTGCCCACTCCTGAATCCGTGTGTCGATGTACTTTGGAAGTTCGGCAAGAGGTACAGGCGCGGACCCAATCCTTAGCATCCTTAGAAATGCCATGCCAAATGAACTTTGCCTTCAGCAGCTGTGCAATAGAATGGCACGAGGGATGTGGAAGGCCGTGAATGAAATCAAACACCTGTCGGCGCATGGGAGCAGGAATCCAAGGTTGCCGTCTACCAGTACTGACGTCACAGAGGAGGGTGGTGTTGGAGTCTTCGAGGGGAAAGTCTTCCCAACGGAGGGACGTGCAGGATGTCCTTCATGCTTGATACTCTGGATCATGTCGTTGGGCCTCAGCCAGGGCGTTGTAATCCAATCCCATTTGAACAGCAGCCAACGTGTTTCTTGACAGGGCATCGGCAACGGGATTCATTTTCCCAGGGATATATTGAAGGGTGCAATTGTATTCAGCCACAGCGGAGAGATGTCGGCATCGACGGGCGGACCAGGTGTCAGACTGTCGAGTGAAGGCGTGCACCAAAGGCATGTGGTCTGTGCGAATGACGAAGGGCGTACCTTCTAAGAAATGACGAAAGTGACGGACAGCCAAGTGCACCGCCAGCAATTCTCGATCGATGGTAGAATAACCCGATTCTGCCTTGGACAGTTTTCTGCTGAAGAAGGCCAATGGGTGGGGCGAGCCGGTGACCACCTGTTCGAGTACTGCACCAATAGAGACATTGCTGGCATCGGTGGAGAGAAAGAGAGGGGCGTGTGGGATAGGAAAAGCGAGAGCTGCAGCAGTTGATAGGGCCTTCTTTGCATTGCAGAAGGCTGCTTCTTGAAGGGGACCCCACTTCAGGTCCTTTGGCTTGCCCTTGAGGGAGGCGTAGAGGAGAGCAAGAGTGGCGGCAATGGCTGGCAGAAAACGGTGATAATAGTTGATCATGCCCAAGAATTCCTGCAGAGCTTTGACAGTCGATGGCGTGGGGAGGTTCTGAACGGCTGCTACCTTCTCAGGGTGGGGATGGACTCCTTCAGTAGTGATGCGGTGCCCTAAGAACGACACTTCGTTGGCGCCAAAGGTACATTTGTCGTACCGGACTACAAGGCCGTTTTGTTGCAGGCAGTCGAGCATGATGCGCAAGCGACGAAGGTGTTCCTCTTTTGAGGAGGAGAACACAAGTATGTCGTCCACATAACATACACAGAAATGAAGGTCCCCTAAGATGCCATCCATGAGACGTTGAAACGTGGCCCCAGCATTACGAAGGCCAAAACAGGAGTAATTGAAGATGCATGTACCAAATGGAGTGGTAATGACGGTCTTGGGGATGTCTTCTGGGTTCATAGGCACCTGATAATACCCCTTCAGGAGGTCGAGCGTAGAGAAAACCTTCGCTTTTTGCAGGTAGGAGGTCACTTCGGCTATGTTTGGGAGGGGGTAGTGATCCGGTTCTGTTTGCATGTTCAGGCGCCTGTAATCCCCGCATAGACGGAGGGAGCCGTCTTTCTTCAGAACGGTGTGTAAGGGTGACGACCATGGGCTGGAGGCCTTTTGGCAAAGGCCCTTTTCCTCCATTTTGGTGAACATCTGTTTGGCGGCTGCCAATCGTTCCGGTGCCAGACGTCTGAATTTTTCGAAGACAGGGGGTCCCGTCGTCTTGATATTTGGATAAATACCGTGCTTGTCAAGAACCGTGGGCGTTTGGCGAAGTTCTGGACGGAAAACTTCCGGGTAAGACGTGAGGAGGTGGGCGTAGGCATCCGTGGGTGCGCTGATGTGGAGAGCGAGGTTAGAGGGGTCGGGTTGAAGAGGTGTTGACAAGTACGAGTCTGTGTTGACCAATCGTCGGTGGGCGACATCGACCAAAAGGTGTAAATGAGAGAGCAAATCCGCACCGAGAATTGGCATGGTGAGGTCAGCAACGAGAAACTTCCAATTGAATTTACCGTTTACGAACGATAATGTTAGGTTCTCGTAACCGTAGGAGGGTATCGCAGATCCGTTGGCAGCCACCAAGCGGACGTCAGCAGATGTAGACAGACTACGTCGTGCCTTGAAGAGTTTCCTTGGCAAAAGAGAACAACAAGCACCCGTGTATACCAAAAACCGCACGCCCGTTCCTGCCTCCAGTAAAAAGAAAGGATTAGAAACACGGGAGGCCACCGCCACAAGCGATGGCCTACTTACATGTTTTTTGGCCACTGACAATCCTTGGCACATTTCTTTGCAGTTGCCCCGAATCTGAAGTGGTAGTAGTAAAACTGTGGCGGATGGGAGGTAGTAAGTGGCTGTAGAAGTCGTTCGTTGGGGCGTGAGCAATTGGTGGGTGGTGGGTGGCTTTGTCTCTGCTTCGCCACGTCACGGGGTAGGCGTGTATGTCCTACGGCATTCATGTCAGCTTCGGTTGACGTTGAATAGGCATCTTCTTCGTCATGGGTGGAGGCGTTGATGGAGGTTCTGAAGAGGCTGTCCATAAAGGCGTCGGCTTTGGTCATCTAGTCCTTCATGGGTAAACTATTGACATCGGGTATGGCAGCGCGTACAGGTTCGGGTAAACAGCGTATCCAAAGGGTACGAAGTAGTTTCACCTCACGAGGACAGCCGTCTGCGGCAGGTTGAAGGTGAGCGATACTGGTCATTTCCCTGAGGGCAAGTGAAGCCCTTTGGTCCCCCAACGGTTGTTGCGAGAGCTGAAAAATCTTTGCTATATGGGCGGCTGGCAACGGCGAGTACTGCTGCAGAAGGTATGTTTTGAGGGCGTCATACGGTATTGGGGTGTCTCCTGGTTCACAAAGCCAGTCTGATATTTCTGGGAAGGTGTCCTCGGGTATCGCCGCGAGAACATAATCTGCTTTGGTGGTTGAGCGAGTCACGCCCCTGACGCGAAACTGGACTTTTGCACGCTGAAACTAAGCAAACGCCTCTCCGCTGGCAAACGATGAAAGTTTGAATGAAGCGGCCGCAGCACCAACTGCCGTAGAGTCCACCATAGTAACAAAAGATGGAGGGGCGAGGGGGTGGGGGTGGAAGGCGGTGGGAGCAAGTCTACTTCTGGGGTCACCAATGTGACGGGCTGAGAGAGGGTTGTGAACTCAAAGGCAGGATGCAATCAACTGAGTACTATATTAAAGAACACTCTCCTTTATATACAAAACCTCAAGGGAACAGGAAAATACAATGTTACAGAGGAAAACCGGGGACATGATTATTCAGGTTCTTTTTAGTGCGAGGAAAGAGCGCAGATACAAGCATAATATATACAAAATAATTTATGTACGATCGTGTGACACACGGTTGGTACATATGTAATTCCTCTAAGCCATTAGTGGTGACTGAAAAGTGTTCAGTTTTCATGAACTACGTGACCGATTTCACCATCTTATTTATAATCTCAAAGCCATTATCACTTATGAAAATTTTCAGGCAACCAAACCTAGCAATGAAAGAGCACAGTGCCTGGGTTAATGAATTTGCTGTTTTATCCAACATTGCGTAAGTATGAGTGTATCGAGTAAATGCAACCACAATTATATACATATATATATATATATATATATATATATATATATATATATATATATATATATATATATATATATATATATATATATATATATATATATATATATATATATATATATATATATATATATATATATATATATATATATATATATATATATGTTGTATCAAACCAATAGGAAATGGTCCTACCACATCCATATGCACCCTATAAAATCTAATTGGAAGCACAGGCCACTTTCTGGCTTCTGGTTCAGTGTTATGTTCTTTGAAACAGTTACGAGCATAACAACATTTGATATAATTTTCTATAGATTTTTTAATTTTTAACGAAAAGAAGGATTCACGTACTCTCCTTAATTTTCTATCAATCACTAAATGCCCCGCATACGGACTTTCGTGTACAATGATAATGGCTCGATTAATTAAAGAGGGAGGAAGAACTACCCATGCACAAAATTCCCCTCCCCTCTTCTTGTGCAGCACAATATAAGATATTCTTTATAAAAAAAATTTCACGAGACACATTCAGAAATGATGGATAACTCTGATTCCCCTTTAATCCCTGCTCGCACTTTTTCCGTCCATTCATCTTTTTACTGTCCCTATCAGACTTCTTTTATGTCCCACCCTCCAAAGTCAATCACACTTGCATCATCTCGGCATTCATTCTGGACACCCTTGGTCATGTCCATGGCCACCCATATATATTCATCTTCACTGTTACCATCTCTCTCTCTCTCTCTCTCTCTCTCTCTCTCTCTCTCGCTCTCTCTCTCTCTCTCTCTCTCTCTCTCTCTCTCTGATCCCATTTTCTGATTTCTCCTTGGGTGAATTCACATCCAGTTCTCTGTTTTGATAAGGGGCTTAAATATTTTGGTTTCGTTTTCGTTCCTCTTTTTTGCCCTAGTTGTTACTCCTATTGATTCAACTTAAGAGAGGGATCCACCAACTTGTTAGCTTTACCTTCTATGTGGTGAAAACCCTTTATATTTAACTCTAATAATCCTTCAGACCATCTCCCTTGTTTAGAAGTCAAGTCTACCTTTCAAGATAGGTCATGTAAGGGGCGAAGATAACTCTGCAACTCAATCGGCCGACCTAATAAAATGAACCGATGCCTCTCTAGAATCCAAAGAATAACCAAAACCTCTCAATCACATGTACTATAATTATTTTCTGCCAGTTTTATTGCCCTGGAAGTAAACTAATTTAGTTGTTTTCCATATTCATCATCTAGTAGAGAAACTATGCTAGCAATAGCTAGGCTACTAGCATTTGTTTATACTAAAAACAGGCGATCAAATCTACGATATGAGAGTGAGTGATTGCTAGTTATGGCAACTTTCCAAAGGGTAAAGACCCTTTCTTCTTCCACTACCAATTTATTACTTTTTGTTTCTTTAAAGCATCTAAAGGTCTTGCAATCTCTCCAAACCTATAATGAATTTACGGTAATACCCAGCTAGCCCAAGGAACCCAGCTAATTCCTTACGGGCACGTGTCCTTGGGATATCTCTAATAGCTTTTACTTTACTTGGGCAGGGTTGGATACCTTCTGGGTTATCATGTGAACTAAAAACTTGACCTGTTTACAGAAAAATTTCCACTTTGAAAAATTTATTTTCATACTATCACATCGCAATGCTTCTAAAACTTTACGAATATTATTATTATGTTCATCGGCAGTTTTCGACTTAATTATGATGTTGTCTAAATAAACCAGAACATTATGGCCAATTAAGGAGACAAACCCGACATCATCACTCAAGAGAAATTACTTGGAACATTTTTAATGCCGAAAGGAAGAAAATTGAACTGATATAGTGGATCGTTAGCTATAAATGCCGTTTTACTCTTACTGTCTTCCTGAATGGGTATTTCATGGTATCCAGACTCCAAATCAATAGTTATAAAATATTTACTATTTCGTACCTTCATGAGTAATTCTTCGATCGAGGGCAATGGAAATGTATTATCCCTAGTGACTGCATTCAACTTCTTATAATCACAATACAATCTTACCGAGCCATACTCTTTCCTAACAGCTACAATTTGAGAAGCCAAAGGGGATTCGCTCTTCTCGATTATCCCTTGTTCCCTTAATTTACTCATTTCTCTTTCTATCTCTCTCAAGAAATGAATGAATAACTTATAATGACTGTACCTGATCGGTTTTGCCTACCCAGTTTTAAAGGGAAATCAATCAATCCTGTGTGTGGCTCGTCTCCAATTTAAATTACATTGGAATAATTTTTAACAATGTTAGTAACTACAGGTTGATATTTTGATGAACATAGTTTCCGCACCTGAATAAGGAAATTCTGAGTGTGTTCATCTGTGCGGGTGGCTCCAAAGATCCCATTATCAACAATCTCACATAACTCTATGTCACACACACAGAATCACTTCCTAACACAACTCTTTTTTTTTTGACAAATTAACAATCATTATATCAGTTCTGTTTTCCTTTATTTCTGACAAGCCCTCTGAGACTACATATGTGCAATTGTCATGGGGTTTAACAACGACCTTGGTTCCTTCTGGAGGAGGCTGTTACCTTACTTAATCATCTGTACGTGCCCACACAAACACTTACTCTCTCATGGCTTCCTACAGACAAAATGCACTCTCCTGCTTTTACTGTTACTGTATCTTTTTCCCCAAAAATGCATATATGATTACTACTGATGACATATATTCCTAATATAGCTTCGATTTCTGTAATTCCCAAGGTGGGCAGAAAAAACCTGTGTAGACTTCACAGACCCAATCTTGAAGTTGACGATTGGTGTATAGCTTTCGCGTAGTTTATCTCCTCCTGGAGTTTTCAATCAGTGAAACGCTGGTTCCTATGTCGATCAGCTCTCGAATAGATTTATCTGGTAGGTCAATCCTAACTGCTAATATTCCTAGCCGCCCATTAGGATATATGGGGCATAGCCAACGACTTCACTTCAGCCCCCAGGTCCTCTCACTAGTGCTGCAGGGGTGAAGTCCGGGGGTATCGATTGAGGTCCCAATGCGCGCTCTACCAAGTCTGTCGAAGTCACTCCCATCGCTGCCTTGGCTGCTGCTTCTGATGTGATGTGGACGGAGGGGGGGGGGGATACCGATCACCCTCGTTGCTTCCCCCTTCCCTTTGTTTCCTTTTCCTCGGAAGTTGGGCGGGGGTTGGTGTGTGTGTGCCACAGCCCGCCCACTATCGCCGTTTTTTGGCTGGGCACTCTCGAGATAGATGACCGAAGGCCTGACAAGTGTAACAGCGGGGGGATTCTGGGGTGGAACACTCCACCCGTCAGTGCCCCTCTTTCTTACACTGCTAATATCTGCAGACTCTTCCCACCTGCTGACCGCGTTCTCTGCTCTCCCACTTTGGGTGTTGGAGAGTGCCTCTCATGGCAGTTATTTTCAATTATTTTTTCTTCTGTCAAACTTTCTCGAATGTTTTATATTGCCATCACTTCGTCTGATAACAAGAGATTGTCATCAAACAGATAACAAAATAAATACGGGTTTACTAATCTACGAATATTTTTATGGGCAATTGCTTTCTTATCACATTCTACGAGATTGGCACTTCGAGTAACAAATGGATCACAATTTGGAAAATGCGAGTTGCTAAGCTAATAATGGATTCACCTTTCCAAATTTTGTGTTTTGAATTTTCTTTTATGTCCCCCTTTCTCGCATCGGAGAAGGCATATTTCTCATTTAAACTTCTATTTATTTCAGTATAACATCTTGATCTGACTTGTGGCTAACACATTACCTCCATTGCCAGGGCATCTTTCAGCAATATGATTACTTGAATAGCTTTTTCTCTTTCAGACTACCCACATATGGCTACTTCAAATTCTCTTAAAAACACTTGGATCCATTGAAACCCTTCAGTAGGACGTTAATTATCAAAAGGCCTAACACTTGCCTGGAGTTCTGGCATCTTTCAAACTACGATTTGTGTATATTCACTCAGCTGTGCATGTGTACTTTCACTTGCATGTAATTGGACTTCGTTCATGTACGTCGGATGTGCTGTGGTTTTGCGCCGCTCCTCTTCTCGTTCAACTAAAAATCTGCTCAAAAAGTCACCTAGCTTATCTAACCTATTATCTGAGTCCTTTGTTCGTAGTTCCTGTCTATATTCTTCATCGATCTCACTATAACCAACTCTTCCTTCGTTTTCATCTCTTGCAGTAGCAGGGACTGCTATATTCATTCTGGTATATCTAGGCCTATAGAATTTTTATTTTACCAGCTTAAAGAACAACTATGCTCAAAGCATACACAAACAGACATATTTATACACCTGACACCAATATGTCCCATGTCAACAGATAATGAGACATCAGAACATGGGTATTTTTCTCTTTATTACAAAAAGGTTCTTGAGCACATTTTGTAGAGCCAATACTCTCAAGTGAGTACCTTCTCTAAATGAACGCACAAAGGGTACTGACCAACTGTGATGGAAATATACTGTCAAAACATCACCTCGTGATTCTAGACCTCATTTACCTTGGCGTATAAAACATATTTTGCATACACGGACTAGGACATATATAATTGTCAGGCCTTCATCATCATGATGCTCAATAATTCACAGTATTCCAGTAGTTTTATTCCAGCTGTGACAAAGTTGTGGGATAATCTTGGAAATCCGGTAGGTAATCGGTAGGACCTCAAAAGATCAAACTTGCAGCAATTTTTTTTCATGTTGAATAGGCTTACATAAGTCTCATTTTATAATTTTTATATGAAAGGGTTTACAATGTTGTTAATGTTCTTAAAATATTTTTTTTTTAAGTATTCATTGATTCTCATTTACTTTATTTATTTCCTCATTTCCTTTCCTCAAGGGGCTATTTTTCCCTGTCGAAGTCCAACTGGG
This sequence comes from Palaemon carinicauda, assembly GCF_036898095.1. Classification (NCBI taxonomy): domain Eukaryota; kingdom Metazoa; phylum Arthropoda; class Malacostraca; order Decapoda; family Palaemonidae; genus Palaemon; species Palaemon carinicauda. The sequence continues at coordinate 40,111,968 of NC_090747.1, read as the reverse complement.
GTTGTTATTATTATTATCATTATTATTATTATTATTATTATTATTATTATTATCATTATTATGAAGCTAAAACCCTAGTTGCAAAAGTAGGATGATATGAGACAAGGGGCTTAAGCAAGGAACATAACCCAGTGAGGAAAGGAAACAAGAAAAAATATATTCCAAGAACAGTAACCACACCAAAATAAATATCTCCTATATAAATTATAAAAATGTTAACAAAATAAGAGAAAAATGGTTAGATTTTGGAGTGTTCTTATCCTGGAAGAACTGCCTACCATAGTTAAAGAGCCACTTCTACCCTCACCGAGAGGAAAGTGACCACTGAAGAATTACAGTGCAGTAGCCAATTAGGTGAAAAAGAATTGTATGAATATCTCAGTGTTGTCCGGTGTATGAGAACAGAATAAATGTAAAGAATAGGTCAGATTATTCGTTGTTGATGTGTATGCAAAGGAAAAATGAACCGTAACCAAAGAGAAGAATCAAATGTAGTACAGTGAGGCCAGACAATGGACAACATAACTATCTAGCAGTAGTATCTCAACGGTTGGCTGGTGCTTTGGCAAACCTACTACCAAGTAATAATAATAATAATAATAATAATAATAATAATAATAATAATAATAACAAATCTCTTTCCCGCGCTAGTTGCACAACAATATATCTTAAATCTTATAATATAGGTTTTAAAAAATATATCCGATATTTGATCGTAGTTAAGTCAAGGCAAGAATGCATCATGGCTTGCACATACTTTCAGCTTCGCATCGTATGTACCAAATATCTTAAATATAAATACCAAAGAAGTTCCAGATAATGGGAAAAAAATTTATCATATTTATTAAGATTTTGTTTAATCATAACAACTGGAAGACCACAAAGCTTCAAGAAAAAATGTATATGAAGAGAACCGGTCCATTTAAATCTTACCAGATTTGTGGTTATTTTTCTAAATAAATCCTCAACGACAGGGGCAGTCTTATCACTTGACATCCATTCATCAAATCACAAAAATGTTTCCAAAGGTTTGTTTTTTATTTGTGTGATTCTGTCTAATATTAACCAAAGAAATATATATATATTTTTTTCTTTATTACGATGTTACAGCTATACAAACCCAAAGTGATTATTGTAAGATCTGTAAACCAAAGAAAAATTTTATAGTGTCATTCCCTATTCGTTGACAAGCATTTCTTTATATACACATTTCTCTAAATAACACGCCTTTTTTTTATTTCTCCTTTATTTAACATTAAACAATAATTAAGCCTAAACTCTCAAAAAGGTAGCATAAGATTTGAGTAGCCACTTGGTAGCGTGCGCGTGAAGGGAGCCGCTCATGTCTGCTTCATAAGAGATCGCCTTCTTGATTTTAACCAATAGTCGCGAATGTTATAACTGCCTGATCCTTGGAGAATCGCTCAAAGCGAATGTACCTAACAAGAAAAACACAACCATACAACAGATGTTTTCTCCTGACTTTAATTTCAGTGATAAAAGGATAATAAACTTGATAACCAAATATTTTAATTCATGCAAATACTTACCATGGATACATATCTAAAAAAAGAAAAAAAAAATAATTGATATTACTATAAATATGCTTAAGTACTTACATGGTTGAAGCAATATAGAACCTGATAGAACATTTAACTTAAATCATATAACGTCCCTATTTTATCATCCAAACATTTCTCACAAGACGAGGAGTATTCCAGTTTTGTAGATCATCCCAATGAAGGTCCATACAAGTAGTAGCACAAGGTAATGCCATGTGAAACTTTGGCACTGGCTCCTGCTTGGTAGAATTGATGTCGTCAAATTGAAGACTGAATCGAACAAGCTGAAAGCAGTATTGAGATGTTGATCTCTCGCATCACTTAATTACAACAACGTTTTGGCGGCTGATGGATAAAACTTTCAAAGTATTCATTGGTCCAAGTATGTCAAAATATGAGGTGAACCAAAATTGGTTAGTGGTGTTAAAGGCACTCACGGTGGAGTCACAGCGTGACAGCGTTGAAAAGGGACTTCCTTTCAACTCCTTTCCAAGTTCATTCTGATGCATGACAATGTTAGGATCCATATGCAAAACAAGTTTGGAACAAGCAGTAATACTCTAAACACTACGGATATTCACCCCTCATCAACGGTGCTCCATGTAGCATTTATTAATGATTTCCAGGCCAGTCGTCAATTGAACTCTAGTGTTTGTTATGACCATCACTAAATTACACAGCATTATACGTTTAGCTTTTCTTTGCTTTTGCATATATCCGGCAATTTTCTTTTTTCTTTTTACAACAAACTAATCGCAAACACAAGCCAAACAATAGACTTTAACATAAGAGCTTTTCACAATAGTGACCTACAAACCACAGTGTGAGGAACTCTGTGCCGTACTAACGTAATAGCAGACACGTACAGGTACCGAAGAGCGAACGGGTACAGGTATGGAACAAAACATCGGTCGTGTTCTGATGTTTCTGGGATTTTCTAATTTCTTACAAATATACGATACTTCTGATTATATATATATATATATATATATATATATATATATATATATATATATATATATATATATATATATATATATATATATATATATGTATATATATAAAGAGAGAGAGAGAGAGAGAGAGAGAGAGAGAGAGAGAGAGAGAGAGAGAGAGAGAGAGAGAGAGACAACCGTTTATTCCTAACTATATATATATATATATATATATATATATATATATATATATATATATATATATATATATATATATATATATATATATTATTTAGGAATAAACGGTTCTCTCTCTCTCTCTCTCTCTCTCTCTCTCTCTCTCTCTCTCTCTCTCTCTCTCTCTCTCTCTCTCTCTCTCTCTCTCATACGTCTTAAAAACATCATTAAACCAAGATTTGTTATAACTCTAACATGTAAGTCATAAAAGCATACATATGAATTCAGTTTCTTCACAAATAATTAAAACATTTTCAAACTACTCTCTCAATTCAAATGTTTTCAATTGAGTAGTCTCCCTCTAAATGGAAAGGTAAAATACGTTAGAAATGCAATTACATTTCATGGCATAATCTATTGACAAGTTTTTCTAGCCTATATTATTACAAAAAACAGACTTTTTCAGATATGTCTAAAATTGAACATAATCTTTACGTCATATCAATCTACCAAGCATTTTTAAAGGAATGTATAAAGAATCACTGATTTACAATTTTTACCATCAAAGCATTCCAGCGAATGATGATGTCTGCAAAAGAGGAAGAAAACGGCGTAATGACAATTGTTCTGATACCAATAGGTTACATATATGCAAATTGCTATAGAAAGACCACTTAGTCTGGACATTTAGTCTAAAATTTATTTGTGTAATGGACATCTTGTTCTAATATCTATTGATTTAAAGTTAATGATATATATATATATATATATATATATATATATATATATATATATATATATATATATATATATATATATATATATATATATATATATATATATGGCGTGCTACTGTATTAAGCACACATTTGAGTATGAGTTGTTTTCAGATGTATTTAAATGGTACATGAATACATCTTAATAGTTTTTAAGTCTCTATTATATAAAAACAACAGAGTTAAACATCTCCATCACTGGAGGAAGCTGTGTTGGTCCAGATGACCAATTCTGGTGGAGTTTAGATATGAACTGAATAAATTATCGATATCACAGATATCATATGCTTGGTTTACTTTAGCCACATGACGAAATCGGAAGACACCTGCATCCGGTGACGTCACAAACTTTCACACGAGGAGACAATGTGTTGACGTTAAAAAAGAATGTCAATTTGCCGAGGTTTGCATAGGTTTGCATTATACGTCCTGTTTACAATTTGAATGACTACAGCAAATCCCAGGGTTAGCTCTTCCAACCAACATGACATATTACGTCATTTGTTTTAAACATGTAATATTAACTATTCTAATCATTACATAAGCTCGGCCAGCTATCTCAATTTTTTTTTTACAAAAATTTAACAACAAGCCGAAACATGGTTATTAGGTGTGACTGGACATACATATTATTCTTTGTTTAACTTTAGCCATAATCAACTGAGGACGAATGTCCAAATAGGCACATTAAAAAATAATAACAATAATGCATACAAAAAAGATATTACCAAAGCAAACAGAAAAATGCATGATAAAACCAAGATCATATATATGGTACATTGCTAGCAAATGATTACATGGTACCAAAAAACAAAATAAATTCTGACTTACATATGATTCGGTAACTTGATAAAGAATAATTGTTACCTTTGTCAGAAACAAGATACTCAATTTTTAGTGCAGAAATACGAATTCCTGGTACGTACACGCACCACGGTTTCGTACATATATATATATATATATATATATATATATATATATATATATATATATATATATATATATATATATATATATATATATATATATATATATATATATATATATATATATATATATATATATATTCATATATAGAGCTGATATATTTTATTAGATGCCCATAGATTCTGTTATATATTTTATTATATTTTTGTTTTCTCTTTTCTTTTTTAACATTCCGGCATATATATTTTTATTAGATGCCGAGAGAAAAACGATTTATATCCTTTTTTATTTTATTTATTTTTTAAATGTTGTTTTAAATGTATTTTTAACAATGCAAATGTAGAGAATTTCTTTAATTACATATTACTAGCGTACTAATCAGCTTTTCATACAAACATCTTCCCGACAAATTACTCCCTTAGCGAATGAGGTGGCCACTCAAACAGCTTTGAACTGGATTAAATAGGGGGTATTTTCAGGGCTATGCAACTCATTCCTTTTTAGCTGCTTGCCGTGCCATAACCTACGCCAAACAAGGATGTTCACGGAGATAAATATCACCACCGTGAAACACAAACCAGCCAGTAGTATGGGGTGAAGAATTTCTTTATAAGTCGGTGACAGGTGGTCCTTTTCGGTAAGTTTCATCAACCGCTTTGCCACATTTCCGTTGTATGGGAGAGGAAGTGCTGGCATTGTAGAGGTCCACGTGAAGTTCGCGAAGTAGGCTCGTTCTCTGATGATTGTCCGTAGACCAGTCACCATGGAATTCGGGGAAGTCCCGACACAACCATCTGCTGCGACGAATATATGTGTAAAGGATGTGGATCCGTCAGGGCATGATACATTGAAGCCGTCCTTGTCGTATCGTATCCACGAGCCATTATTCAGTCTGCAATTGAATTCTTTATTGTCAAAGGGATAAAGCTTATCCAGACAATTTTCACTTGTATGGGAGAGAGCACCATCTAGCACTATACCTAACTCGCATGAATCCATTAAGTTTTTACGGAATTCAAATTAGTCAGCTGTACATATTTTTCTATCCATTGCGTCTGAACAGTGAGTTAATTGATTTAAGTCTTTAATGACCGTATATGTTTCCTTGTCTGGGGAAATCAATACGTGTCCTGTCAAACTGGATATTACTGGATTTGAGTGATTCGTCATGAAAGTCGGAAATGGTGATATCCTGTAAGATTGCCAGGCATCAGAAGAATCAAAGGGAATTGTAATCCTAATCTTGTTATTATCTACGTTTACTGTAATTAGGCTGTAATAAAATTCTAACCTATGTTCGTCTAACAAAGGAACATAGCCTAGTTTATCCCTTCCGTTCTTCAGAACTAATTTTAAGTAACGTATAGGCAACAAATGGGGCGACAATACACCTTTAGTTGCTAACGTGATAGCTTCTACATAATCCTTGGATTTCTTAATGAAATGTGCAATTCTGTTATGTATGTGATCTATCTTTGAATCATAATACGTTAATGTTGCCAACAAATCCTGTACTTCCATAATTTGAACGATATTATCTGAATGTTTATTTAACAAATCCATAATTTTATTGATTGAAGCTAACTGATCCCTTAGTTCTGACATAATCAATTCATCTTTATGAGTCAAGTACTCAAATTTCTTATTTTGACTACTAATTTTAAGACGATTGGAAATTCCTAAACCTAAACTTGCAACAGACCCAAAGAAGCTTAATGCAGCATAAATGAACGGATTCCGTCTTTCTTTATGTTCGTGTCCTACAGTCCACATCAAAAGGTCATAAGCCAAAGATCCTGTCTCGCCAGTCTTATTTTTCAAGTCATCAGATAGCATCTCTGCAACTTTTAATTTTGATCCAAGCAAACTCTTAGTAGTCAAATGAAAATGTCTTCTATGCAACTCATCCAATGATGCAGAAAACCTTGAAAAGGCGGTTCTTAAGCTAATGACACCATTCTCTTGAAGAAAAATTGCTTGCATATTCACTTCTACAATTACGTTAGTTGACGTAATAAAAAGGTCTTGTCTTTCAACTATATTGCCATTTTTAAAATATATATTTTTAGTCTTAGAACTCATCCCATACGAGAAAAATGTCTGAGCGAACAATATCACTCCCAACAACAAAAAATTCATCTAGGAAACCTGTAACGAGAAAAAATATATGTAATTACTCCTGTATTAAAAAGAAAACTTTTAATCACATAAACAGAACAGATTTTTCCCTCACTTCTTTTCCTCTCTTTTTTTTTTTAATTTCTTATGTGAGCCAATGGTACTATTCTCTCATCCGTGGGTTGGGCTACGTTTTGAATTCTATACCTATTGGCCGTTAATGTTTCCAAAATGTTAAATGGGCCTTCAAACTTAGGTGTTAATTTATAGTTGAGCCCTTTTCTGACATTGATTTGAACATAGATGTTATCACCCACGGTATATGTTTTAGTTGGTTTCGCTATTTTATCATGATTCCTTTTCATTATGATTTGTGATTCTTCTAAATTCTTTCGAAGGATATCATATCGACTTATACTTGCATTTATACATTCTTTTAAAGGATTTGATAGATTAGTTGTAGGCGTTAATACATGGAAAGGTGTCCTAACTGGGGTACCATACAATGCTTCATGCGGTGACATTTTAATTGATATATGATATGAATGATTCAGAGTATTCAGTGCCGCCGGTATTGCAATATCCCAGTTGGGGTCTGATCCCCCTAGTGTTACCCTCAATATATCTAATATCTTCCTATTTGCTCTTTCCACTAGCCCATTCGACTCTGGGTGATATATCATGGTATTAATCTTCTTTATGTTGAGGAATTCACACAATGAGGTAAGAAAGTGATTATTAAATTCACCACCCGAGTCTAAGATTATCATGTATGGAATTCCATGTTTACAAATGTAACACTCGTAAAACTTCCTAGCGCATTCAATCGCAGTTTTAGTTTTAAGCGCTATTAGTTCTGTATATCGAGTTAAAGCATCTATAATTACTAAGAGGTGCTTATTTCCTCTGTCTGACTCGTAAATTCCTGATAACAAATCTAAATGTATTCTTTCAAAGGGTTGATTAGGCACAGGATAAGCTCCTAGGCTGACAGGTGTTTTCGCATGCCCTTTGTTTTCCTGACATGTGCGACAATTAGCTATGTGTCTTTTTATATCTGTAAGCATTGTATGCCAATAAAACAATGATTTGGCTTTCTGTGACATTAATGAGAACCCAGGGTGTCCATGTAATGGATTTGAATGCAACCAATTCAGGACAGTGGAAATAAGTGAGATTGGTACTACTACCTGGTCGTTAGTTACATGTGGTGTATTGCGGGTTTTCCTTGTCACAGTCCTACACAGAATATTATCTTTGATTATATAATTCTGCTGCTTATACTTTATATATTCCTTTTCTTTATGATTGCCTTTCAAAGCATTTATAATTGTTTCTATTTTCTGATCTTTTCTTTGCTCAGTCTGTAACAATTCAGCACTCCAGCCTAAATCTTCTTGTTCAGATATTGTTTTTACAATAGGCATGGATGATGATATATCTATTAATTCAGCTAAAGGCTCCGTACAAGATGACACGGGGTTGCGTGATAATGCATCCGCAATGATATTTGCTTTCCCAGGTAAATACCCGATTCTTGCGCCAAAATCTTGAATGATCAAATGCCACCGAGTTCGTTTAGGGCTGTGATTGAAGCCTTTAAAGAACTCTGTTAGTGGTTTATGGTCAGTAAGAACCTTAAAGGGATAACCGTAAATTATGAACTTAAAATGCACTAGCGAATTAACAATAGCTAGTCCTTCCTTGTCTATTACTGCATACTTACTTTCGGAAGTTCTCAATTTTCGAGAATAGAAAGCTATCGGGAAAAACTGTTTATCATATTGCTGAAGCAATACCCCTCCTACTCCTAAGTCTGAGGCGTCTGTTGCAATGAAGAATTCCTTACCGAAGTCAGGAAATTTTAAGATAGGAGAACTACACAGTTCATCTTTCAAAGTATTAAACGCCTGTTGATGTTGCTCAGACCATATGAAATCTACGCCCTTCTTCGTAAGATCAGTTAAAGGAGCGGCTATTATTGAATAGTTGCGTATAAAACGCCTGTAATATCCACTACAACCCAGAAATTGCTGTATTCCCTTGACATTAGTAGGTATGGGAAAATTACGTATAGACGACACCTTATCATGGACTACTTTAAGACCTTGGCTTGACACCATGAAACCCAAATATATCAATTCTGTTTTGAAAAATTCACACTTACTAATCTTTACCCTTAAGTTATGTTGTCTTAATCTCTGTAGTACTAGTTCTAACTTACGTAGATGTTCTTCTAAGGTGTTGGAAAAGATTACAAGATCATCCATATAGGCATGCAATATATCCCCTAACAAGTCTCCAAACACTATGTTAATCATTCTTGTAAATGTTATAGGAGCACAACGTAAACCAAAAGGCATCCGCAAAAATTCATAATGTCCCCTTGCTGTGCTGAAGGCTGTGTATGGGATACTATCTTCTTCTAATGATATCTGGTGAAAGCCTTTAAGTAAGTCCAAACTGGTAAAATATTTACTCTGACCTAACAAAGACAAAATATCGTCAGTACATGGCACTGGGAATCGATCAGGGATCGTTTCCTCGTTTAGACGACGAAAGTCGACACAGATACGCCATGTTCGATCTTTTTTCGGTACAACTATTAAAGGAAAATTATAAGGGCTATTTGATTTTCTAATGACTCCTTCCTCTAACATTTTACCTACTTCATCATTTATTTCATTCTGGAATTTCATAGGGAGTCTGTACGAGGGTACATATATAATTTTTTTCTTGTCTTCTAACCTTATTTGATGCTCGATCACATCTGTTTTTCCTAAGGATCCATCCGTAGTGGAAAAGACATCTGTATATTTAGTTAAAAGTTCAAAAATTTTCTGCTGAATTTCTTCGTCTTGAATGTCCTTACTGATTTTATTTTTAATAGATCGCAAAAGGGATTCATCCGCAACTGATTGAGAGTGATTGATTTCAGCAACGGTAAGAATACGATGTTTATAAACTTCTACATCCAAGATGTGTTGATTTTTGTGAATTACTAAAGTGTTATTTAAATGATTACAGACTTCGATATTACATTGCTGATGTGAGCCTACTGTATAAATAGCTTGTGTGACAGACAATCCGTTAGTTTTCAAAGTATCGGAAAGGATTAATATTTCAGATCCCGGTAGTGTTTTCTTTATTTGCACTATTAAATTCGAAGGTATGTTTGGTTCGATAGATTGCGTGCAAGATGATATTACGGGTGAACGAGAATTCTGCTGGGTCGCGTATATTATTTCTTTATTAGTGAGACAAGTTATTGGTTCTTCAACGTACGTTACGGTTACATTTGTCGTCTCCTTTTTATACAAAACTGACTTTAAGGTATTAGAAGACTTATAGAATTTCCCTTTGATATACACGCCGTGCTTGGCAGGAGCTAAGATAATGTTTTGATTTCCCATAGATGGGTATCCTATAATTACAGCTGGATACATATTAATGTTTTTTACAACAACAAATGTATCAGCAAACGTGCGATTACCGACTCTGAACTGAATATGAGTTATGCCTATGACGTTTAATTCATTATTTCCTATACCTGAAAGTCTAATTCCTGATTTTTCAATCGGAAAGTTCGAAAACAACAAATGATGCGTCTTCAAATCCATAATATTACGTGGACTACCAGAGTCAAAAAATAGCGTAAAGGATTTGTGTTCTAAATTTACAGCATATAAGGTTGGCCATAACTCATTTTGGCTTATTATTGTATGAATTCGTTGCAAATCTACGGGAGCATGCACTGTTTTACTTAATTCGGCCGTGTGTTTCATAGGAAAATCTATTGTCTCACAATTATCTGATAAAACATTAAATTGATTATTCAATACTATTGATGTTGACATAAATGACCTTGACCCAACATCACTCTCTTCCCCTCTAGAGTTAACTATGTGGTATTTGCTTTGCTCTGCACATTCTGAAAATTAGACTGACTTTGCGAGGTCTGGTTTGACGGCCCAGGCTCAGCGATATTTGAAGAAGTGTTTGTTTGTTTCGGACTCTGAACTGCATTGACATTTTGTTGTTTCTTCTTATTGTTAAAATGAGGATTTTTCTTTTTATTTCCATATGGAACTGACTGTGGAATTGACTGTGTATTTCTAGGATATTGTTGTGTCTTACGCGCGTAACATTGACTATAAGAATGTGATGCTGTGTTGTGAACTGAGCAAAATTTCGTTCTACAGTCTGCGCTTATGTGACCTTGACGTTTGCAGTTGTAACACGTCACTCCCGCTACTGGACTGTTAATTACGTTCACTGTTTGTGGTTTTGTTTCATTCTTAGCAAAAACTTGAGTTAACACGGGATCGAGATCTGGACACTTGGACATGTGTTTCTTTATCTGTTTATAAACATCCAATTCCGTACTTGCAGGCATTAACTTCTTATCAAAGCACCGCAATAAAGCTTCAGGCAACATAAGTGTCATGCAAGTTAAATACATTAATCGTAAAAAATCTTTCACTGAGATGTTATCGTTAGTAACCCAAGTGGAATTACCTAAAATGTCCTGATATTCGTTAAGCCTATCAGCTATGAGAGCTGCTCTCTCAATAACATTAAGCCGATTCATAGTGGCTTGATTAAGTGTATTTCGTAACGTTAACACTACATCTAAGGCTTCCTCACCCCCATAAATCGCGCGTAACCTAACTTTGAAATCATCCCAAGTAACTGCTTCTTGAAATGAAACACCTCTTAAATACGCACTCGCATCCCCCTTAGAAAAATTTATAAAACTTTTAGCTTCTTGTAATTGTACAAAAGGATCTACGATTTGTTTGGCATTTAAATGGGCATCAACGGATGAAATCCATGACTCCACATTTTGTGGCAAGTACCCGTTGACCCGACCTTGAAAAGGAAGGATTGCTGACCTGGCATTTACAAGCGTCACAATTGGAGGAGGATTAGCCTGGCCTACACCACTAGGTCCAGGGGTAGGGCTGACAGGAGGAGCCATGACTGCTGTATTTTTTTTCTATCTCTTTGACCCCTTTCAATTCTATCAAAATATCTATATGAGTACAGACGCCCACTGCGTAAACGCATATGTATAATAAAATTCCCCCAACAATGTTACTAATCCCAAAACATTTCCCTCAAGAGTTTCTGAAAGAAAAAGGAATTAGCACAAAGAAAGAAAAATTCTAAATGAGAATTCGGAGTTTCTTATAACAAAGTTTAGGAATTCACTCACCCCAGTAATAATTGACTAACGACTTGTGATAACTACACTTCACTGCCCAAACTGAAATGAATACAAAATATCTGTACTTAGCTTATATATGAAGTCGACACGCCCTCTCTCTCTCTCTCTCTCTCTCTTGATGTTTTGTTAGCGATGTCTCGTTCTAGTTTCTTGTTGAATGTAGTTCTTCCTGGATATGTCTTGCAATTGTTGAACGCCAGTCCTTGGGTTTCCTAGGATGTTGATTGAAGATTCAGGTTGTATACTAACATATGTTGATGTTAGCTTTTCCGTTGGACTTAGTCAAAATCGTAGATTCTTGTAGATAATGTTGAGTTCTTGAAGATCTTTCTCAGGTTTTACAGCTTTTATTTTGAAGTCTTGAAGATCTTTCTCTGGTTTTACAGCTTTTATGTTGAAGTCTTGAAGATATTTCTCTGGTTTTACAGCTATTATTTTGAAGTCTTGAAGATTTTTCTCTAATTCTTAGAGTTTAACCGCTGTCTTAGAGTTTAATCGCTGTCTTAGAGTTTAATCGCTGTCTTAGAGTTTAATCGCTGTCTTAGAGTTTAATCGCTGCCACCATTTATTGGCGTGCTACTGTATTAAGCACACATTTGAGTATGAGTTGTTTTCAGATGTATTTAAATGGTACATGAATATATCTTAATAGTTTTTAAGTCTTTATTATATAAAAACAACAGAGTTAAACATCTCCATCACTGGAGGAAGCTGTGTTGGTCCAGATGACCAATTCTGGTGAAGTTTAGATATGAACTGAATAAATTATCGATATCACAGATATCGTATGCTTGGTTTACTTTAGCCACATGACGAAATCGGAAGACACCTGCATCCGGTGACGTCACAAACTTTCACACGAGGAGATAATGTGTTGACGTTAAGAAAGAATGTCAATTTGCCGAGGTTTGCATAGGTTTGCATTATACGTCCTGTTTACAATTTGAATGACTACAGCAAATCCCAGGGTTAGCTCTTCCAACCAACATGACATATTACGTCATTTGTTTTAAACATGTAATATTAACTATTCTAATCATTACATATATATATATATATATATATATATATATATATATATATATATATATATATATATATATATATATATATATATATATATATATATATATATATATATATATATATATATATATACTTATTTCATAAATATACATTAAAAATAAAAAGACAAACAATCAGGTCATTAACAATATTTTGTTCATTGGGCTCAAATTTTTATATTATGAGCCAGAGCTTATAGAAAATCTAGTATATGACCATTGTCTTTTTCGTTAAAAATTGGTAAAAATTCTCTCTAAGCGCTCAATGTTTTCTTCTTATCTTTAGTTAAATGTTAGACTGTCCTTGAATAATAATATATTCAAATCTTTGTTGCACATTTTTATGTTGCTTTTACAGTTCGCTGATAAGTTTGGAAATTCCAACATAAGCAAAACCTAATACTATCTCTAAGTGTCGATGCCATGATTTGACTTTATTTTGAGTCTTTGGAATATCAAGATCTATCCTGGAAAAGAGAGAGAAGGTCTGCTCACTTCCCCCAAACTTAACATGTAGATGGAGCTTCGTCTGACTGCTTGACTGGGCATATGATTTGGAAAATGACTACGTAATCACCATAGTAATATTGTTCCAACCATTCTAACGTCGCTAATAAAGATGCATTTCTTCTTCTGAACTGAGTTTTGTAAATTGAAAGTTCCTTGCATATTCACTTATGTTATTTATCTCCAGTGAGAAGTGACGTACTACTTTCCCATATAAACGAAATTAATGTAACTGTTTGGGACTGTCGTTTATGAAGACTGGCTTTGTTATAGAAAGGATATCTAATTTTTCTTTACTTATAATCAGTTAAAAAATTAATATTTTTAGTAGCTTAGTGGCTTCGTCCTCGCCTGGTGATTGCCAGACCTGGGTTCGAGTCTCGTTGAATTTTGTCAATTTCTTTGGTTGCTGCAACCTCACTATTCTTGTAAGCTATGGATGAGTGGGGTTGTTGGAATCTTTACGTCTAACTGCTAAGTCATCAAATGCCATTGCATCCCAGCTTGGATGAAGAAGGGGTTTGGGTGTTGATCATATGTAATATGGTCAATCTCTAGGGCGTTGTCCTGCTTGATAGGGCAATGTTACTGTTCCTTGCCTCTGCCCTTAAAACCAGCAAATTAGCATTAAACCAATCATCGTGGAACCAATCGTTGTTTGACTAATCCCCCCCCCAAAATATATATATATATATATATATATATATATATATATATATATATATATATATATATATATATATATATATATATATATATATATATATATATATATATAAATAAGAAAGATACTTCTTCCTTAGACAGAAACAAGTATCAATACATTTTTTTTTGGGGGGGGGATAATATTAGAATAATATTACATATTGAAAGAATATAATTGAAACTCATTCTGCTAAAATAATAATAGAAAAAAACCTTGCTTCATAATTAATTCATGTCAGAGTGAGTATCTCAGATTAACTGGATGCTGATTACCTGATGCATTCAGCACCAGATAAACACAAATTATGGTTAGACAACTACATTTTATGCAAATATATAATAATATATATAATCAGTCCATGACGTATGATTTAGCACTTTCCATTTCTGAGGACCAAAAAGGAGAGGTGACTCACAAACATTTGATAAGTGTAAAACGAACGTAAAATATCAACATTGTGACGATTACTTAATATGACTTCATGTATCAGGGAACAGCCAGTTATTATTGCTTTGCATGAAACTATGATGATGAATATGTTATTCTGATTGAAGGTTCCCAGGAGGATGTCTTGTACCAATATTAGCGGCATCTTTTCGATTTAATTCAGAAGCAGGTCTCCTGAAAGCTATTTAACTTTTATATAGTTTTGCTTTTTCTTATGGTTAAGATATAATTAGCTTTTATTGTTTATTTATAACTAATGATATTGGCGTCAATGACCTGCGATGTTAGGATGCCAGAAAACCCGGAATCATTCATTCATTGAAACTTCGCTTGCCATTCGGAAGGATTCATCTTGTTGTAAACACGTAAACAGCAAAGCTGTAAGAAATACAAATTTTATTTTCTTTTGTTGATCCACATTTTTCATAAATCTAGATATTTTTACACTTGTATTAGTTGTTGAACCTGATATTTCTCTCTCACAGCTTCAGTCCTTACACTGATGACGTTTAAATATACTTCTTTTCTTTTTAAAGTCTTGGGTATATAGTTTCGATTTTTTTTTTCATTTATTTCACAACAAAACTTATCACCCTATTTAATCATAATGGGTCCTTTGGCTGGGCAAATAGCACTACATTGGATCGCTTTGGGTATGGCTAATTCTTTCCTTTACCTACACTTATACCGAACACTCTCCTCTTTCCTCATACACCTGACACCACTAAGATACCTGGAAAAGTCTTTCTTCACTCGAGAGTTTAATTACTGCACTGTAATTGTTCAGTGACTATTTTCTTCTTGGAAATGGTAAAAGAAACTCATAGGAAAAGGATACTCTAAAACTAAACCTTGTTTCCTAGTAGTGGGTAGTACCGTAGCTTTTGTACGTTAGTCTTTCAAAGTCTTTAGTGTGAGTTCTTTTTCTTGAGGGTACGCTCAGACACACTCTTCTATGTTCCATTATTTCCTTTTCTCAATTGGATATTTTTCCTGTTGGAGCCCTTGCGCTTACAGCGCCCTGCTTTTGTAGCATGGCTAGTAATAAACTCTCTCTCTCTCTCTCTCTCTCTCTCTCTCTCTCTCTCTCTCTCTCTCTCTCTCTCTCTCTCTCTAGCATTGTCGCTATGTATGTCACTTCTATCATTCAGTTCCTGAATTGTTGATACAGTTTTATGTGAAAAAGTTAAAATATATGAACTTATATGATTAATTACATACCAAAAACGATCTTGAAACAAAATTATAATTCAGCTGAAGAGAATTTCGAATTTAGTAGCTGGAAAGGTATTTTTTTTCTTCGAATAAAATCTATTCTTT
>NC_090747.1:40068699-40091199 GCF_036898095.1 Palaemon carinicauda | reverse complement strand
TATATATATATATGTTTGTAAGCATGCATATCTTTATGTATATAGATATACATATACCTATCTATCTATCTACATATATATATATATATATATATATATATATATATATATATATATATATATATATATATATATATATATATATATATATATATATATATATATATATATATATATATATATATATATATATATATGTATATATATATATATATATATATATATATATATATATATATATATATATATATATACATATAAATTTTTACCTCATACTTGGGATCGAACGCTTCCCCTTCTAATGAAAGGCCAGGTCGAAACCAACCTTGCCACGAAAGACCATAAAAGATATAGGAACCTGACGCTACCTAGTTGTCCGAGGATTTACCTGGCGAGACATCAGTCTCTTACCAGCAAGTTTTACTCGATATCCCGGCCCACCACGTGACACAGTTGGTAGTAATTCATTCAAATTACCCCTAATGAGTCAATATGGATAAATATCAACACAACATCGTGTTCAAATAGAAATAAATTTCTACCTCATACTTGGGATCGAACGCTTCCCCTTCTAATGAAAGGCCAGGTCGAAACCAACCATGCCACGAGAGACCATAAAAGATATCGGAACCTGACGCTACCTAGCTGTCCGAGGATTTACCTGGCGAGACATCAGTCTCTTACCAGCAAGTTTTACCCGATATCCCCGCCCACCACGTGACACAGTTGGTAGTAATTCATTCAAATTACCCCTAATGAGTCAATATGAATAAATATCAACACAACATCGTGTTCAAGTATATATAAATTTATAACTCATACTTAGGATCGAATGCTTCCCCTTTTAATGAAAGGCCAGGTTGAAACCAACCATGCCACGAGAGACCATAAAAGATATTGAAACCTGATGCTACCTAGCTGTCCGAGGATTTACCTGGCGAGACATCAGTCTCTTACCAACGAGTTTTACCCGATATCCCGGCCCACCACGTGACACAGATGGTAGTAATTCATTCAAATTACACCTAATGAGTCAATATGGATAAATATCAACACAACATCGTGTTCAATTAGAAATAAATTTCTACCTCATACTTGGGATCGAACGCTTCCCCTTCTAATGAGAGGCCAGGTCGAAACCAACCATGCCACGAGGGACCATAAAAGATATCGGAACCTGACGCTACCTAGCTTATTTGAATATGAAAAACACGTCTAAATATGCTAAATTTATCATATATATACTGTATATATATATATATATATATATATATATATATATATATATATATATATATATATATATATATATATATAATGTACGTATATATATATATATATATATATATATATATATATATATATATATATATATATATATATATATATATATATATATATATATATATATATATAGTCAACTTTTGTACAAAATGGTTACTGTTTTTAATGAGACAAAAAAAGTTTAGCAAAATATTCATTGTAATATAAATCAATGAATGCGTGAAATTGTGTTTTTTTACTTCAGATTTACACATCTATCTCAAATATAATTGGATCATCATTGTCCTCTTTTCCAATTTGTGATGTTCCAGGTGATCCTCTTTGTTTTTTTTTCGCATGTTGATATTATTTACTTCACGCAACGGGTTCAAGTACAACATTTGGAAATTTCTACCTTACACAAGTTTTTTCTTTTTTTATTCACATTCTGCTCCAGCCATATGTATATGAAGTAACTAATTTGTTGTTTATGCTTTCATTATATTTCTTGATTTGGTCTTAATGAAGGTCATTTGACTGGAAACTCTTCCAGTTTTAGCATTAGAAAATCAAGGCTACGTCACTTTCCTAGATCTATGTTTGATCGATAAAATAAAATTTTAGTAATATTTTCTTCATTCATACTTAGGGATTCTAAGAATGGGATTATCAAGTCTTTTACTACACAAGTGCGTTTTCAGCACTTAATCATGGCATAGTTTTCAGTACTTGCACATTATCATATAATCTTTTTCTATGTTCCAGGATATGAGAGGTTGTCAAGCTGACAGGGGAAGAATTATCGGAAACAAATTGGTTCAAGTTGGATGTTCAACTATTTCGAATGATTGGGTATGTGATGATGATCGACCCCTTCATTAATATTCATCCACATTTCAAAAAGATAAACGTGTTCCTACTTTATTTAAAAAAAATAATAAAATAAAAAAAAATTACGTCATTAGGCATTTTGTTTAAAGTGGTAGCACTTCAAGTCAACTTCTTTATCTTAGAATACAAATTTGTATTGTTATTTATTAATAGTTACTCATATTATATATGTTAATATTCCCAACTGTGTAAAGTTTTACAAATGTCAATTGCTAAATTAAAAAAAAAAAATATAAAGCTATTTCAACTTCTTTCAAATAGAATTCACTGACGCCCAGATCGCTCAACCTAATCGTTTAGGTCAAAGTTAACAATTCCAAAACACTTTTTTTTTTAATTACTTTCTTTTTTCCCTCAACTATATGTTTATACCTTAAAGTATGCCATTTTTTTTTTAAATCCATCAAGCATTGATAAAGATATGGATACGTATATATTTTCAGGTCCTTCTCAGGACATTTCCATGTCAATTTTCAGGTTTTTACTGTTACCCACAAAGTTTTTATAGCAGATGAAATTCATAAGGTGTCCCTTTCATAGCAGAAAGTACTTCGCAGTTTTTGCTATCTAAGATCTGGGCTCCTAAAAGCTAATTTCGAGCTCGATCCAGATCTGCGTTTTCCCATTAACTTCCACAACCGTGTTGAGGAAGGCAGTTTATCAGTAACTCAATTGCGTGGTGTGTTTAATCCTTTGAAAACGTTCATATCAATAGCGTAGTTATCATCGACAAACAACAGATAAGATATTTAGTGTCATTAACAAATCGTTATTCTTCTATTAAAAAAAAAAAAACACGAAATAGGAATTATATGTAAAACATTACAGAAATCGGCATAACCCAAGTTATAATAGATAATGATTTAAGTGATAAGAGCTAGAAAAAAATGGTTAGTCAACAGACCTTTATAATAAAACCTTGAAACAAAAATCAATTGACATAATGTTATCAATGGAAAATATAGGGGTAAGAAGCAATCGTTTTAAAAGTATGTGTATAATTCGTATGATGAATGTAAAAGGATTTGTGTAATATAAATTATTACTTGGAAGATATATCAATATAATATCATCAATTAATTGTATTTTGTGGGAGAGATGCTAACTTTTGAGTGCGGTATTGTCAAATTACAAGTTTGTCATTTGTTTTAATTTTGTTCTATAAACTTATGTTGTCTGGAGACATTGACCGAAATCTGGGACCAGTACTTCCTAGATTTTCTCAATGTCGTCTACTGTACTGCAATATTCGTGGTCTTTATTGAAATATTAACAACTTTACTGTTTTGTTCAGACAGTATGATATTATTTTGTGCTAAAAAAAACTTTGGTCTCTAATATGAGGCACTCATCTGAGCTCCTTATAACTGGTTTTAGAAAGCCAAAAATATTGCAACCTGATGCCATCCTTAGGGCCAGGAGAATGACAGTGTATATTAGGACTAAGTACCCTGCTTTTCAAAATGTCCTACAATGAATGTGGATGTCAAGAGTTTCAGGTAATAAACGTTTGTTGCAGGCATAAAGACTTCTATTAGAGTTCAATCTAGACACGAATGATTCTATCTTCGATTGTCTTTTTATCCTTACGGCTAAGGTGCAAGAAATGATAGAAATGATTCTTTTGTCTTTGTTGGTAATTTCAATGCTCACCATAGGGAGTGGTAAGTTCTGTTTCTCTTACCGGTCACCATGGCTTAAAAGCTCTATACTTTGCCTCTGAAGCAGGCTGTGATGAAATCATAAGTGAAGCTACTCACAGATCTGGTAATTGCTTTGACCTCGTATACACGGATTCCCCTGGCGTTATTACTAGTAAGGTTGGTTCTCCAGTCGAGACAACTGATCATGCTTTGATTTCATCAGTAGTGAAGACTGAGCAGCCTGTCCCTGATGTATCATACTTATATAAATATGTGGGAAATCTCAAGCAGAGTGGAATAGGATTTTTCATTATCTTTGGGGCTTGAATTGGTCATAATTATATAATAGTGTTGATCTTGTTGTCCCTTCGAACGAGAATATAGTCTACAATCTACATAATTCATAGCCGTATCCCTGCTCATGTGCTAAGGTACCGAGTGAAGCAAAAACCGTGGTGCAATGATGATTGCAGACATGCTTATTTGGAGAAGCAGGAGGCCTATCACCTTTGGAAGAGTAACATATCAGATTAGACCTACAATAACTATACTCAGCTTAGAGCTTTTACTCAGAGAGTTTATGCCTCAACTGAAAAGGAGTACAATTTAACCATAGAAGAAACCCTTTCTATTAGAGCTCAAGAACTTAAATGGCAGTCTAAACTTAAATCTCCACTCTTTGGAGTAGATGGAATAGTTCCTCCTTTACTTAAACCAGATGGCTCAGTCACTCTCCGTCCAAAGGAAGAGGCCACCTTTTTGGCTGATGTGTTTGTCAGTAAAAAGATTATTGAGAAACTCGAACTTCCTCATTACTGTTTTACCGAGGCCAAACTAACTAGTTTAGCTTGTGGAACTCGTGAAATTAAAGCTCTGTTGATAGACCTTGATGCTTATGGAAGTGTAGACCCCAATGGTATTCTCCCCTTGTTTTTTATAAAGACTGCAGATTTATTAGCTCCAAAGTTATCTGTTATGTTGCGCAATTTGGCAATAAGAGGAGCTTTTAGTACTTGTTGGAGAATTGGTATTGTTTTTCCTCTATGTAAATGTGTTTTTGGTAGCTCAAGTCCAATTGATTAATGTCCAATTTCCATAATTCCCATACTATCTAAAGTTTGAGAACGTCTTTTGGCAAAACGTCTTAATAGGTTTGCTGGAGGTAATTATCTATTTCCTATATTGAAATTAGGTTTTTGTAAAGGCCTTGGAGCATGTGATGCCCTTCTTACAATTTCCAATGCTATACAGAAATCCCTTGATTGTGGTCAGAAAGTTCGTATGATTGGCCTTGATTTTAGTGCTGCCTTTTGCCCTGTTAATCATGTAGCCCTTGTTTTCAAACTCAAACAGTTGGGAGTGGGGGGGGGGGGGGGGGGGGCCTCGCTTCTTAGCATTATTATTGAATTTTCAAGTAATAGCTCTCAAAGAATTGTTGCTGATGGCACTATAGTAAGTAGAGGAATGTGATATCTGGTGTTCCACAGTTTAGTCTTCTTGGCCCATTACTTTCCATACTATATACACATGACATATGGTTTGGCTTAGAAAACAAGCTTGATGCATATGCAGATGATGCTACTCTTTGCATCAATTCCATCTCCTGAATGTAGATCTGGGTTTGGTGAATCCCTTAATAGAGATTTAGCTAAAGTTAGTGCATGGTGCAAATTACGGGGTATGATGTTGAATCCTAACAAAACTCAAATATGATTGTTAGTAGGTCAAGGACAGTGGCTCGTCAATCTATCCTGAAGAAGTGTTTCCATTCTTTCATTCTATCTTGTTTTCAGTATTATTCCCCTGTCTGGTCTTCAGCTACTAATTCTCATCTTAATTTGTTGTACTGAAACTTATAGTCTATAAGATTTCTTATTCTTGATCTAGATATTAATCTTTGGCACTGTCGTTTAATTTGTCCATTATGCATGTTACATAGGATTTTTCATGATTCTCACCATCGTTTACATTCGCATCTTCCTGGACAGTTCCATTTCATGCGTAATTCTAGGCAGGCAGTTTATTCTAATAGTCAGGTCTTCTCCATCACGAGGCTCAATACTACACAATATTCTAGAAGTTTTTTTCCAGCTATGACCAAGTTTTGGAATAATCTTCCTTTTAATTAGAAGAACTTCAAAAGTTCAAAGCTGCAGCAAATGTTTTTATGTTGAACAGGCTGACATAAGTCTGTTTAGCATTTATATATGACATATATATTTCTTTTGATGTTGTTACTGTTTTTAGAATGACTTATAATTTTTTCTCATCATTTTATGTCACTTTTTACTTTCCTCACTTGGCTATGTTTCTCTTTTGGAGCCCTAGGGCTTATAGCAGCTTGCTTTTCCAACTAGGGTTATAGCTTGGCTAATAATAATAATAATAATAATAATAATAATAATAATAATAATAATACTGTGCAGCGTGAAAGAATATTCGGAAAATTATCAACTGTGGTGAATGGATAAAGGGAATGGCATCTGTAGAGGAAATCCAAAAGAATTTGGGCAAAATGCGTGATATTAAGAAGCGTAAAAGGGAATTTTTCAATGAGGGAAATGTCCAAAAAGGTTACAGTTTCATTTGCTTCTAGATCTGAATGAGAAAGGTATGTCAACTTTAAATGGACTCAATTATGAATGCTTCAACAGGAATTTATTACACCAATCTGTATTATAAAACTTACTGTATCTCATAAAATATAATTCCTTGGATGGTTAAAATTTAAAGGTTCAAAATACGAAGTTTCTTCACTTTAGGTAATTATTAAAAAGACATTTGAGATATGGGGAAAAGATGTATGGAATTTATTCATTGAGCAAGTGCACAGTCGTATTCTTTCCTTGATAAGCGGGAGATTTTAATGGGTTAAACAGACCCCGCTGAAAGGAATCATTTACATTGGCACTGCTCTAACACCGCTGTGGAGGATAAACACGACCACATTGTCCTGCTTCCATCCCACACGTGTGGCCACAATGAAAATACACTGATCTGGAACGGGGTCTAATACGGCCAGTCATTTTATGGATATACCCACCACAAATTGCAATAGTAATGAAACTTGGCATTTTTGCTTCTTTTGACCCATGTAATAACATAGTAAAAGTCAAGGAGATCGAGGCATTGGAACAGATTCATTTCGAGCAACCACTTTTTGAAAGTTATGCACGAAAATACGCTAATAGAAATGGCATAACATTTTTTGTTATAACAGTGCTTTTGTTATTTCTTTCACATTTCTCAAAAGATGTCAAACATTTTTATTATTAAATAAATAAATTGAGATAATTAACGTCTAATAGCCTTGTTTTTTTTTCTTTTTAGGCTAACCAGTAGCATGGACGATTGCGTTTTCTGCAGCGAGTCTCACGGCAAGGGCGAACAAACCACGAAATTAGGTGCCAAGGGGTGTGATGGAATAAACAAGGCAAATAACCTACGGCAGGCTGATATCAGTGTCGCACCTGGACAAGTTGTACATACCAGATGCAGGAAGGACTTCTGCTCCCAACTGTCTATTGAGCGAGACATCAGAAAACGCAGATATGACTGTACTGGTGGTTTCAGAGGCACTGTGCGTGCGCGTCGATCTGCCAGTTCTGCGTTTCACTATAGCGAACACTGTTTGTTCTGTGGAACACCAGACAAGTACCAGGGCAGACAAAAAACGCAAAAACTTATACCAGTCCAAACAATGGACTTTCAGAGGAAGGTTACAGAGAGCTGTGTTGAACGCAATGATGCATGGTCAGAGACAGTAAAGGCTCGAGTAGAATTCGTCCAGGACTTGCATGCCGCTGACGCAGTCTATCACAATATATGTAGCATAAACTTCAGAACTGGGAAGCAGATTCCACGCCAGTTCCTTACAGTGCCAAGCAAGCGACCTAAGTATGGTAGACCGGCTGAAGAAGCCATGTCGTTCCTACCTGAATCACTAAAACTCCTTCTTCAAACACTCTTTGTGGGCCGAGATGCTGATAGAAAAGTCGGTTCTCTAGAGCAAGCTATCATGCAGGATATTCGGCCCCGAGTGCTGCTGGCACCCTTACAGATAGGACTGGGTGTACAGATGCATCATCATTTTGCATCAAAGTTCTTGATCGACACGCTCCATGCCCATGGATATTGCAGTTCTTATCGTGAGATACAAAGGTATGAACGGAGTGCAGCAGTTGTACTAGGGACAGACATACCAAACTACCGGCCAGAGCAGTTCATCCAATATATGGCGGACAATGTCGATCATAACATCCGTACAATAGATGGCCTCAACACATTCCACGGGATGGGAATGATTGCGTCTGTCACTCGAGGTACCAGGACATCAACAAGAGTGCCAGTTGTGTCTGTGACACTGAAGGATGTTGTAGCTCTGGGCCGAATAAACATCCGACATCTGACAACACCTTGCGATTGGCTAGATACTCTGAGGTATGAGGTTCTACAAGATGAGATGGAAAAGGACAGATCTACCAACCTTGACCTCCTCTGGAAGCTGTCCTTCACATTACGCTCACCACGACCAGCATGGTCTGGCATGATGCAAGCCATGCACACTGGTGTACATCCAGGTCAGTCTACAGTCTTCCTGCTTCCCATGATCGACATGAACAGCAGTGATCCAACTTGCATCTATTCAACATTGACATTTCTATCTGAGCACGCCAAACAGTACAACACAAAGGTCATCATCACATTTGACCAACCACTTTGGTGGAAGGCGCTTACCATCATCGAAAGTCAATCGGAGGGCAGTTACTTGCGTAAGATTGTACCCCGCATGGGGGGCTTCCACACGTTGATGAGCTTCTTGGGGAGTATTGGAAATATCATGTCAGGATCTGGACTGCGCTCTGTTCTGGAACTGGTGTATGCCGAGAACACTGTAATGCACATGCTGTCTGGCAAGGCATATGACCGAGCTATCCGTGGGCATATCTTGGTTGATGCAGCACTGAACACTCTCCTCACAGAAAGGATACTTGGTACTCTAGTGCCTACTTGTTCGCTGGCTAAGAATGATGGTCCTCAGTGTATTGTAGAAGAAGACGAACCAATTGAAGACGAGATAATGCAAAGCATAGATGATGCACAGGCAGCCATAGATCCACATGATACCGAGTCAGGGTCGCAAACTGTGGGAGGTGGACCAATTTACCTGTGTGAGCTGCGAGACCTGTATGATTCATTGATGAAGGGTGAGTGTTCTACTGAAGATATCCTTTCAGCCCCGGTTCTGGACTCTGTTCGTAACATCATGAATGTTGCCTGACAATCGATGAAGGATCTACGTACTGCACAGCTATGGCTGCAATACATGGACATGATTGACATATTGAGGACATTCCTGAGGTCGGAACGCACTGGTGACTGGCGTCTGCACGTGCACGGTTTGCACGACATGTTGCCCTACCTGGCAGCTGCAGGCCACAATCTCTACACCAAATCTATTTACGTCTACCTGCAGCGACTGGCACAACTGTCTATTCAGCACCCCGAGGTCCACCACCAGTTCCATAATGGATATCACGTAGTGCGGCGCTCAGATCGGTACTGGGCCGGCTTGTCCACAGATCTTCTGATCGAGCAAGTGCTCATGAGAAGTGTTAAAACCACAGGGGGACTGACAAGGGGCCATGGCATGAGCGAGTCGCAAAGGATCACGTGGCTGCTGTCCACCCCCATATGTGCAGAGGTCAACATGGCCTTGCAAGACTACACATCAGTGCCGTATGGGACCAGTGACCAGTACAAAGAACAAAGAGCAGCTCGACAAGCACAGGACACAGATGACACGCACAAACTCATTGGCTACCTGTCATCAAAGGATCCCTTTGGAAACGATCCAACTCTGCAAAGCATTGACACTGGCATCACATCTGGAGATTCGGTCAATGCTGACCAAGCAGCGTCAGTGGGCAGGAAGATCTTAGATGGAATGGTTGGCAAAAAGGTTCTTGATCACACGTTCAAGAAAAAAAATCGGGTTGTGACTTTAGACACACGTTCATCAGTGAAAAATGGCAAAGAACCTGTTCTGATAGATCCACAACTGTTGTTCCAACGTCTGAGTATGGCAGGATCACGCTGTGATGACCTCACTGATGTCTTCAAGTACGAACTGTGCAGTTACCCACCAGCACTGTTTCAGACCATTGATATCCTGCTTGAGGCCGACAAGCCAGCGCTAGCCGAGGCCATTTGGAAACAACTCCCCCTTGCCGTTCACAACACAGTGCTGCCACAGAATGTGCAATATGTTCTGGATGGTGGGGCATTGCTACACAGAATTCCTTGGAATTTTGGCGAGACCTATGAAGGAATCTCCAGTCACTACATACGATATGTTGGAGACAGGTATGGTAAAGCTGTCATAGTGTTTGGTGGATATGTGAGCGCACCCTCCACCAAAGATGTAGCGCACAGCAGGTGCGTTCGATCTCAAAGCAGTCCCTTTGTCAACTTTACAAAGGACATGGTATGTACTATTAAGAAAGATGACTTCCTTGCCAACCAAACAAATAAACAAAGCTTCATCAATCTACTGAGTGATGACCTTCAACGGCAGCACAACGATGTTCTTCATGCCAGGGCAGATGCAGATGTCCTCATAGTGGAGACAGCCATTGCATATGCAAACACCAAGGACACCATGGTAGTTGGCGATGACACCGATCTTCTTGTTCTCCTATGTAGTCGTGCAGGGCCCACATCACACAACCTGTTCTTCCGACCTGAGCTTAAGCTGACGTCAAGGAGGCAAGCAAGATGTTGGAATATCAAGCAAGTGCAAAAGACACTTGGACGCCATGTGTGTGACAAGCTCCTTATGACACATGGACTCCTGGGTTGTGATACCACGTCAAGAGTGTACTCCATTGGCAAATCAGCAGCTTTGAAGTAACTGAACTCAAGTGCGTATTTCTCTGGGCTTTTGGCAACGTTCAACACCCCTGGGGCGTCGAAAGAGGATGTCATGATAGCTGGAGAGAATGCCGTGGTTTGCTTGTACAATGGCCAGCCCGGGGAAACACTGGACATACTAAGGCTTCAGCGCTTCTGCCAGAAGGTTTCAACAAGCACTGTCAGAGTTGAGCCTCGTACCCTGCCCCCTACATCAGCATCTGCAAAGCAACATTGCCTACGAGTGTATGTTCAGGTTCAGCAGTGGCAAGGAGTTGGCATGGATGCAAATGGTTGGGGATGGGCTATCCGTGACGAGAGAATGGTTCCCGTTATGACCGAGATGAAGCCTGCTCCAGATTACCTGCTAGATGCCATCCACTGTGGCTGCAATACAGACTGCAGCACCCAATGATGCAGCTGTCGCAAGTACAACCTGGAATGCTCTTCCGCCTGCAGTGAATGCAAAGGACTTCACTGCTCTAATGTGACCTTGCCAGAACCAGAAAGTGATCCAGAAGAAGAATGCGCTCTTGCTGGACCTGAAGATGAATAAACATCTGTCAGTGTGGTCTGGTACATGGAGATGTCTTGGCAACGTGATTAGACTTGACTCTCAGTTCATTCAACGCTTGATCCTTGGTCATGGTCATCTTAATTTAGCTAAGGTGAATGCCGGTGTCGTAATGTAACATGTATACAGTTGTTTGTCTAGACTCTAGAATATACGCTGAAAATTTTATGCAGATTTTTTTTTCTTCAAACCTTCTCTTAATGATTGCAAAATTTAGAAATGTTCCAATGCTTCGATTTTCCTTGATTTTTAGTATGTCATTCTCCACTAAATTTGACATTGAAAAATGCATGTTTCATTACTATTGCAATTTGTGGTAGGTTCGACCCAAAAATGATGTAGAATGACTGTAGCGTTATGTTTTATGATGGCCAGCCTGATAAGAGGTTGTGAGAATTTACAGTGTTATAAACACGTCTTGTTTTGGCGTGTTTGTTAAGTTGGGACACTGACAGAGCTAGAAATAGTTATAGGCTTTGCTTGGTTGATTTTTTTACATTTATTTAGCCTATTCTTATTTTAGTCATACTCATGATGTTTCAATACTTTCTGTTATGGATAATATACCAAGTGTTAATTTCACGTCTTTAATTTTTTTTTTTTTTTTCACAAGGGATATGATGCTCTTCAACCCCAATGAAAAAACATCTTATAAGCCATTTCAAACGAAAACTACGTGGGTTTGCATGAAGAACGTATCTTGTAGAATTTTTTAATAAGAGGAAAAAATTTAAATTATAAGATGAAACTGTCTTCATTATATTAAACTCCAGATATGATCATGAGCATCCATATATTTGGTGTACTATATACAAAATAAACTTGAGTAATTCTCTTACTTGTATCTTTAGATAACTAAATAAGAGCCAGAAAAAAATTAGTAATTCCAAGTTTTGGTTATAATATACATAGTTATCACATGAAAAATTCATTGTGAGATTTGAGGGAACAACGACCAAGAGGCTGATTATTTTCAAAGATGAGCCGTAATTATGAATAAGCATCTTGCTGCCATTTATCAAAGATTTCTTGCTGCCAAAGATATTATTGAAGGTCAACCTTTCTCTTTTTTCTACAGACGTATCTTTTATTTAGTTGATGAGTTAAGTGATAATAAAGTAATGGGAATCCCACAAAATTACGTAGAAATTCAACATATAATAAAATTAATCTTTATTTCATTTTAACACTCCTATGTAACAGACAAGTGCTTATCATAATGATTCACTTGCTTAAAATCAAAATCATCATATCAAGAATATTTTTCAGGATATATTTTCTTGTCAGGTACAATATGCAATTTTGTTTATATTGGTTAAACAGAAAAATGCCTCACAGAAAAGCAGATCAGCACACATTTGTTGAGCTAATAGTTATAAAAGACCTCCCCCAAAACTCGTTAAAACTCCTTACTCCAGGCATATGTTACAGGCATGTCACCTGCTGGAACTCGTTAACAAAAGAAAGTTTTGAAAATTATATATATATATATATATATATATATATATATATATATATATATATATATATATATATATATATATATATATACATATATATATATATATATAATATATATATATATATATATATATATATATATATATATATATATATATATATATATATATATATATATATATACATATATATACATACATAAATATATACACACACATATATATATATATATATATATATATATATATATATATATATATATATATATATATATACATATATATATATATATATATATATATATATATATATATATATATATATATATTTAAATATAGATATATATATATATATATATATATATATATATATATATATATATATATATATATATATATATATATATATCTATATATAAATATATATATATATATATATATATATATATATATATATATATATATATATATATATATATATATATATATATATATATATATAGATATATATATATATATATATATATATATATATATATATATATATATATATATATATATATATATGTATATATATATATATATTTCTTTTTTTGTATCATTTTAACACGTGAGGGAATAAGATTGATGTGACATTATTGTTGACTATAGATCTTTGTTTTTTTTCTAAAACTTACCCTTACGTTTTTTTGACAAATCTCAGTCATTGCTGATGCTTTACATCTCAATTATTTTTCTTAACTATCAAGTTGATGTTTGATATTGACCGAATATTATAAGAATAAAATAAGTTTATATTTTTATGACGTCAAACTAGAATATATATATATATATATATATATATATATATATATATATATATATATATATATATATATATATATATATATATATATATATATATATATATATATATATATATATATATATATATATATATATATATATATATATATAACTAGGACGGAATTATTCAGATTTTATTCAAAATTGTCATATAAGCCCAAAAAATAAAACGCTGGATTAGTAGTGGGACGACTTCAACTGGAAAAGGAAGGGAACAAATAGAAAAAAAAATAAAATCCAAGAGCCGACGAATGTTATTACAGAACAGATGCGTCGAATAAAAAATACAGGGGGAAGAGAAACCTTTGAGAAGTGTAAATGAGAATGCTTCAAAAACTAATATCACAGACTATGACCAAGATAAAAGGTTCAAAAGGAATGGGGTGCAACAGAAACACAAGAATTTGTTTTCATTAAATGCTCTTAAATGAAATCAGAATGAAACTGAAATTTATGTGTATGCACAGTAATATAGATTTAAAAAGAAAATTCTTAATTTTCCTTTGGAAATGGACTAAAAGTCGCTACTAAATTAATAATGTTTTTATGCGACCAATACATCTTTTTCTCCTTGTATGTATGTCTTACAGATATACATAAACACACACACACACACACACACACACACACACACACACACACACACATATATATATATATATATATATATATATATATATATATATATATATATATATATATATATATATATATATATATATATATATATATATATATATATATATATATATATATAAATATATATGGTTTTAGGACAGTTGCGTCCCGGACATTTGCGTACCGGACATTTGCGTCCCGGACATTTGCGTACCTGGACATTTGCGTCCCTGGACATTTGTGTACCTGGACATCTTTGTCCCTGGACATTTGTGTACCTAGATTATTTTCAAATATTATTAACCTACATATAAAAAAGCAATTATTAAGGGATGAAAGAAATAGATTTGATGGAATTGTAATTTTATTTTTGTTTAAGAGGGGTATTACAAGTTGAATAGATAATTCAGAATGTATGAATATACATTTTAAGAAATTATTCTTGTTTTCAGGAGAATATTTTTCCAATAGTGGAATTGCAGTTTTATTTTTTGTTTAAAAGTAATAGTAATCAAAGATTAAAAAACAAAGAAATTATAGGTTAAACAAATAATTCAAAATTTATGGATATTGTGAGCTATCCCTCTTAAGAAATTTATCTTGTCTTCAGGAGAATATGTATCCAAGAATCCTTTCTGAGCTCCAATCTCAAAGTCAGTTAACAAAGATTTTGGATTAAGTTGCGGTTTAAGTAGTAATAAATATGTGAAAAGTCGAATATACACTTCCTTCGTCTTTCCAGGGAGGAGGGCAAAAACTCTGGAAATACTAAATGAGCTCTCTTGTGTATGGATACAATATAGTTGATAAAATATTAATGGACTGATTTTAAAAGTACCATCTGCTGCTCAGTTAGGAGACTTTGCTATATCTTCTAAGCCGTTATCCATTGCAAAGATCAGTATTCTGTTCTCATGTTCGATGCCAGAACCAAACGCAAGGAACTTTTCCCCAGTTGCGAGAAAACAGTAGGATTCCGGAATCTCAAAATTATTTATTTGCCGTGGGATAGGGGGCGCATTATGTGCCTTTTGTCTCCATCGACGTATATTTCTTCCAATTGATGGAAAACTTGGCAGTTTTGAAATGAAATACTCATCTTCATTAGCGATCGTTTCTCCGATAAGACTTCTTCATGGTTCATACGTTGACACTGAAGTATTTTTCAACTGGGACATAGCTTCTTGTGCTTTGACTTCTGCAGCTGAGGAGCCATGACTATGCTCATTGTGGCATGCTGTAACTAGGTCGTTCACTGTATGAATTCTTGCTTTGCAAGATCGCACTACACACCTCCAGTATGTTTTTGTTTCATCAGAGTTTTTCTTATGATAGTGGTAGTTGTAATTTTCATTGTCCACAAATATTTTTTCCACCAGTGTTAGATTTCCGGAACTTAGCCCTGGGTTCCGAGTTTCGGAATATATAAAATACTAATACCAATAGATGTTTGTGTTACACACTGCTGGCGACAACTAGAATTGCTAGCTTATTTTTCTCCTGCTTTAGAAAAGATTTCTTTTTTTATTATTTCTGGTAAACTACCTTTCAGAGAGATTTTAAAATATGGTAAATTCAAAATATTTTGGATGCTCATATGTCCAGGTACACAAATGTCCAGGGACACAATTGGGCCCGGTACACAAATGTCCAGGTACGCAAATGTCCGGGGACGCAAATGTCCCGGTACGCAAATGTCCGGGACGCAATTGTCCGGTACGCAAATGTCTTGGACGCAACTGTCCGGCCACCATATATATATATATATATATATATATATATATATATATATATATATATATATATATATATATATATATATATATATATATATATATATATATATGTATATATATATATATATATATATATATATATATATATATATATATATATATATATATATATATATATATATATATATATATATATATATATATATATATATATCTATATCTATATATATATACATATATTTATATATATATATATATATATATATATATATATATATATATATATATATATATATATATATATATATATATATATGTATATATATATATATATATATATATATATATATATATATATCTATACATATATATATATATATATATATATATATATATATATATATATATATATATATATATATATATATATATATACGTGTGTGT
Source organism: Palaemon carinicauda (assembly GCF_036898095.1). Classification (NCBI taxonomy): domain Eukaryota; kingdom Metazoa; phylum Arthropoda; class Malacostraca; order Decapoda; family Palaemonidae; genus Palaemon; species Palaemon carinicauda. Next base: position 40,074,812 of record NC_090747.1, on the reverse strand, counting down.
GTATATGTGTGTGTATGTATGTATGTATGTATGTATGTATGTATGTATATATATATATATATATATATATATATATATATATATATATATATATATATATATATATATATATATACACACACCATGAAAATCCTTTTTAATAGAATATAGTTTTTTAAACCCCATTTTGAACTGATCACAATTTTCAAATAAACTATTTTTACCATAATCCTTATACTGATAAGAGCCATAACCAACAATTCCTTTTCTAGTAATCTTAAATTTAACTATAGGTTTGGAAAGGACATAAATGCTATTTCCTTTTTTTTTCAGTTTTCTCGTCGAATTCAATACACAACTAAGAATATGCATTTCAGTCCTGTTTCCGTATTCTGAGTCAGCAATGCCTAAAGAGAGATGAGCAAATAAAAAATATCCAGGCCTTCTTGACTCGATATAATTCCAAGAATGGTCTTTTTTTAATAATCCTAATGGGATATTCCATAGTGCAGAGTTGTGCTTCATTTCAAAGCTCAAGTTCTTATTCCCGACGCTGGTAATAAAAACTACTACAAATTTCACTAGAAAGGTTTCCCTATTGAGAAAGGCATCATATTCAGTTGTCTATTCCATTACTCTTTATATATATATATATATATATATATATATATATATATATATATATATATATATATATATCTCGCATATACACACAAACCCATCTTGGTACATGAAGCGAATGTTTCGAAGAATTTACTTAAGTAAATCATCCACTTGATGTTAAATCAGAAAAAAAGATAAGTATAGGGCTGAAAATGCATGGGCAGATGACTGCTGATAATGAAATAAATGACTTTATGTTAGTAATCTGCTATGAGGATGAAAGAAAAACTCCGAAGAATTATAGAGATATACATTACTTTTCGGCTGCAAAACGTTTTATTTGCGATTAAATGAAAGACTAAGGACAGTACATAAGTAGATAAAATTCTAAGTACATGGAAAATAAAGGAAAATATATATCGTCAGTGATATGATAAGTATAAGGAATTGTTGGCTTTAGATAAAGATAATGCATTTAAAAAGTCAAGTGTAAAATGGCTTAAGGCCTAGATATATCTCCATAGTTACTATGAAAGGTATCTTGGAAGGATACCCCCAAAACATGAAGTAACCTAGAATCAACATTTCTTCGAAGATATGACTGAATAACCCACTTTGTTCCTCTGTGTGAATGGAGAAATTTTGTGTTTATATATCTAACCTTCATATGAATGGGACCTAACATTTTATACAATTCTGATCATAGCTTTCGGGCAACTACGAAATATCTAATTCTAAGACAAATAATTCATCGAGTAGACTCTTTCAAAGTTGATGCAGTCATTAATGAGAGAGAGAGAGAGAGAGAGAGAGAGAGAGAGAGAGAGAGAGAGAGAGAGAGTGAGAGAGAGAGAGAGAGAGAGAGAGAGAGAGAGAGAGAGAGAGAGAGAGAGAGAGAAAGAGAGAGAGAGAGAATAATCTTTTTATCTTGTACCAACCGTGTGTCACACAATTGTACATAATTATTTTGTATATATTATGCTTGTATCTACGCTCTTCCCTCGCAGTAAAAAGAACCTGAATGATGATGTATCCGGTTTTGCTCTGTAACATTGTCTGTCTCTCTAACAGGTTATGTCCTGTTGCCTTGAGGTTTTGTATATAAAGGAGAGTGTTCCTTAATAAACAACTCAGTTGATTGCATCCTGCCTTTGAGTTCACAACCCTCTCTCGGCCCGTCACATTGGTGACCCCGGAAGTCGACTCGCTCCCACCGCCTTCCACCCCCACGGACTCTACGGCAGTTGGTGCTGCGGCCACTCCATTCAAACTTTCATCGTTTGCCATCGGAGAGGCGTTTGCTTGGTTTCAGCGTGCAGAAGTCCAGTTTCGTATCAGGGGCGTGACTCGCTTAACCACCAAAGCGGATTATGTTCTCGCGGCATACCCGAGGACACCTTCCCAGAAATATCCGACTAGCTTTGTGAACATGGAGACAGCCCAATAGCGTATGACGCCCTCAAAACATACCTTCTGCAGCAGTACTCACTGTTGCCAGCCGCCCGTATAGCAAAGCTTTTACAGCTCTCGCAACAACCATTGGGGGACCAAAAGGCTTCGCTTGCCCTAAGGGAAATGACCAGTATCGCTCACCTTCAACCTGCCGCGGATGGCTCTCCTCGTGAGGTGAAACTATTTCGTACCCTTTAGATACGCCGTTTACCCGAACCTGTACGCGCTGCCATACCCGATGTCGATAGTTTACCCATAAAGGACTTGATGACCAAAGCCGACGCCCTTATGAACAGCCACTTCAAGACCTCCATCAACGCCTCCACCCCTGACGACGAGGATGCCTATTCAATGTCAACCGAAGCTGACATGAACGCCGTAGGACATACACGCCTACCCTGTGATGTGCCGAAGCGGCGACAAAGTCGCCCACCACCCACCAATCGCTCGCGCCCCAACGAACGACTTCTACAGCCACTTACTACCTCCCATCCGCCGCAGTTTTGCTACTACCACTTCAGATTCGGGGCAACCGCGAAGAAATGTGCCAAGGATTGTCAGTGTCCAAAAAATGTGTAAGTAAGCTGTCGCTTGTGGCGGTGGCCTCCAGTGTTTCTAATCTTTTCTTTTTACAGGATGCAGGAACGGGCGTGCGAATTTTGGTAGACACGGGTGCTTGTCGTTCTCTTTTGCCAAGGAAACTCTTCAAGGCACGACGTAGTCGGTCTACATCTGCCGACGTCCGCTTGGTAGCTGCCAACGGATCTGCGATACCCACCTACGGTTACGAAAACATCACATTATCGTTCGGAAACGGTAAATTCAATCGGAAGTTTCTCGTTGCTGACGTCACAATGCCAATCCTCGGTGCGGATTTCCTCTCTCATTTCCATCATCTGGTCTATGTCGCCCACCGACGATTGGTCAACACAGACTCGTACTTGTCGACACCTCTTCAACCCGCCCCCTCTAACCTCGCTCTCCACATCAGCGCACCCACGGATGCCTACGCCCACCTCCTCACGTCGTACCCGGAAGTTTTCCGTCCAGAACTTCGCCAAACGCCCACGGTTCCTGCCAAGAACGGTATTTATCACCATATCAAGACGACGGGACCCCCATTCTTCGCAAAATTCAGACGTCTGGCACCAGAACGATTGGCAGCCGCCAAACAGATGTTGGCCGAAATGGAGGAAATGGGCCTTTGCCAAAAGGCCTCCAGCCCATGGTCGTCACCGTTACACATCGTTCTGAAGAAAGACGGCTCCCTCCGTCCGTGCGGGGATTACAGGTGCCTGAACATGAAAACAGAACCGGATCACTACCCCCTCCCAAACATTGCCGACGTGACCTCCTACCTGCACAAAACGAAGGTTTTCTTTACGCTCGACCTCCTGAAGAGGTATTATCAGGTGCCTATGAACCCACAAAACATCCCCAAGACAGCCATCACCACTCCGTTTGGTACACACACCTTCAATTACTCCTGTTTTGGCCTTCGTAATGCTGGGCAACGTTTCAACGTCTCATGGATGGCATCTGAGGGGACCTCCCTTTCTGTGTATGTTATGTGGACGACATACTTGTGTTCTCCTACTCAAAAGAGGAACACCTCCGTCACCTGCCCATCGTGCTCGACCGCCTGCAACAAAACGGCCTTGTAGTCCCGTATGACAAGTGTACCTTTGGCGCCAACGAAGTGTCGTTCTTAGGGCACCGTATCACTCCTGAAGGAGTCCATCCCCTCCCTGAGAAGGTAGCAACCGTTCAGAACTTCCCCGTGCCCTCGACCGTCAAAGCTCTGCAAGAATTCTTGGGCATGATCAATTATTATTACCGTTTTCTGCCAGCAATTGCCGCCACTATTGCTCCCCTCTACGCCTCCCTCAAGGGCAAGCCAAAGGACCTGAAGTGGGGTCCCCTTCAAGAAGCAGCCTTCTGCAATGCAAAGAAGGCCCTATCAACTGCTGCGGCTCTCACTTTTCCTATCCCACACGCCCCTCTCCTTCTCTCCACCGATGCCAACGACGTCGCTATTGGTGCAGTACTCGAGCAGGTGGTCAAAGGCTCGCCACGCCCATTGGCATTCTTCAGCAGAAAACTTTCCAAGGCAGAATCGGGTTATTCTACCTTCGATCGAGAATTGCTGGCGGTGCACTTGGCTGTCCGTCACTTTCGCCATTTCTTAGAAAGTACGCCCTTCGTCATTCGCACAGACCACATGCCTCTGGTGCACGCCTTCAGTAGACAGCCTGACGCCTGATCCGCCCGTCAACGCTGACATCTCTCCGCCGTGGCTGAATACAATTGCACCCTCCAATATATCCCTGGGAAAATGAATCCCGATGCCGATGCCCTGTCAAGAAACACGTTGGCTGCTGTTCAACAGGGATTGGATTACAACGCCCTGGCTGAACCCCAACGACAGGATCCAGAGTATCAAGCTTGTAGGACATCCTGCATGTCCCTCCGTTGGGAAGACTTTCCCCTTGAAGACTCCAACACCACCCTCCTCTGTGACGTCAGTACTGGTAGACCGCGACCTTTGATTCCTGCTCCCATGCGCCGACAGGTATTTGATTTCATTCACGGCCTTTCATATGCTTCGTGCCGTTCTACTGCACAGCTGCTGAAGGCAAAGTTCATTTGGCAGGGCATTTCTAAGGATGCAAAGGATTGGATCCACGCCTCTACTTCTTGCCAAACTTCCAAAGTACATCGACACCCGGATTCAGGAGTGGGCTCCTTTCCTCAACCTCAGCGTCTTTTCGAACACAATCACGTCGACGTTGTAGGCCCCCTACCCACATCACAAGGACATCGTTACCTGTTTACTGTCATCGACCGCTCCACTCGTTGGCCTGAAGCCATTCCCACTGAAAATGCAACGTCCGCCTCATGTACATCTGCCTTACTCTCTGGATGGATTTCAAGATTCGGTATCCCTGAGCATATTACTTCTGACAGGGGAACCACTTTCACCTCTCAATTGTGGACGACATTAGCGAGTCTCCTGGGCATCACCCTACATCACACAACGGCCTACAACCCCGCTGCCAATGGAAGGGTTGAACGTTTTCTTCGCACCCTCAAAGCATCTTTGATGTCCCGCTCCAAGGATTGCAACTGGTTTACTCAGCTTCCCTGGGTCCTCCTGGGACTAAGGACCACTCCTAAAGACGCCCTCGACGTCTCGGCACCTGAAATGGTGTATGGTGACCCGTTGGTCATCCCTGCCGAATTTTTTCCTTTTACAACCTCCTCCGACGATCTCCAGCGCATACGTCACGTCGTGGGAAAATTTATTCCGTGCCACCAGACTTACAAGCTCCCAGCGAAGCATCACATACCAACGGACTTGCACTCTGCAACGCACGTCTTCCTGCGCAACGACACCATCAAGCCACCACTAACGCCCCCTTACACGGGCCCTTTCCTTGTGATCCGATGCAGTCCGAAAGCATTCCTCCTAAACATTCGAGGCAAAGAAGACTGTGTCTCAATTGATCGTCTAAAACCTGCTTATCTTCTGCCAGATGACCCGCCTACAGTTCGCCTCTCTAGATCAGGGCGCCCTATTTAACATGTACAGTAGGTCATTTTTAAGGGGGGGAGCCATGTACCAACCGTGTGTCACACAATTGTACATAATTATTTTGTATATATTATGCTTGTATCTGCGCTCTTCCCTCGCACTAAAAAGACCTGAATGATCATGTCTCCGGTTTTGCTCTGTAACATTGTCTGTCTCTCGAACATGTTATGTCCTGTTGCCTTGAGGTTTTGTATATAAAGGAGAGTGTTCCTTAATAAACAACTCAGTTGATTGCATCCTGCCTTTGAGTTCACAACCCTCTCTCGGCCCGTCATAATCTCTTTCAATCATTCTCCGGATATCTTTTTGTCTCATTGATGATTCAAATTTACAAAACTGACCCTGTTTTAGACTAAACTTAGAGTAGTTTGAACTCCATATAGACTAATTGTACTCAGAGTAAGTTGTATATGTTAATCAGAGAACCCCAATCTTTGGAATTGTTTCCCTTTGTGTGATAAATCAAATGTCAAATGAGTTATTG
>NC_090747.1:40063139-40068199 GCF_036898095.1 Palaemon carinicauda | reverse complement strand
TATACATATACATATATTTATATGTGTGTATATATATGTATATATATGTGTGTATATATATATATATGTATATATATATTCATATATATATATATATATATAATATTATATATTCATATATATATATATATATATATTTATATATGCATATATATATATATATATATTATATATTTCATATATATATATATATATATATATTATATATTTTTATATATATATATATTATATATATTATATATTCATATATATATATATATATTCATATATATATATATATATATATAGTTACCGGCGGGCCGACCTTCAAATACCAATTAGGCCTTGTTGCTTAATTTAAGGTGGCTGCAGATAAACTGCCTTACAGCTTTATTTTTACTAGGTTACCGAAGTATACCAAAAGATCAGATTGGCAAACAAGAAAATAATCATAAACAATCGTAAACAAAAGAGGGTTAAAGAAAGTTGGAAACGTCAATGATAAATTTATTGTACAATATATTTTTAAACAAACTCAGCAAAGCAGCTCATGTGAACAAAACAGAAAATTACCTGGAAAACATACTAATTTCATTTACACAGGTATATAAATAATAAAGAGAACTTTCAGGACACAGACAGAAAACATACCACACTGAAAACATTTGGAAGAGAGAAGGGTACTAGTAACAGGTATATAGGCATAAAAGATTCATATACTATCACCCACTTTCGTCGCCTCACAAGAACTTGTCAATATAGAGAAAGCAACAAGAAAGGTTAGAGCCTAGTTAAATACATATATTCCCTACCTACCTAAACCCCCCTTCGGGACGTAGAAATACACACATATATATACAAAAAAAAAACACATTATATTAACGAAATTTCCGCCCTGCGATGGTACTTATTAAAGTAATAATTTTAGAGTCAACTTGATACATAATAGGCACAAGGAATGCTCTGACAAGCCTTAGTAGTACCTGTCTCGAGACCTCACAGTGTCCAAAACGCTATTGATCTATTGTTGATTCCTTGGAGTTGCTCACCAGCACAAAACCGTCCTCCTAAACCAAGGGACACATAACTCCCAGCACAACACAACCCTCTTCTCTAAGGGATAAGCAGTGGCAACCAAACCATACCTGTGTTTCAGGCCTTCCTGGTCGCCCAAGTTGGCACCAACTGCTGCTGCTGCTGCTGAAGTATTGATCCTGGACTACGGTTGTCAGACCGCTGATGAGCACTAAGCGTTTCTTAGCACAATATGTGGACTCCTCACTAATAGAAATTATATCCCCTCAACCTTGACCTCCCATTCCAGTCACGTTGAAGTCCCAACTCACCATTAACATAACATGGAAAACAGAAAAGGGGCAGGAATTAACAACTGAACCTAAATACCTTCTTTTACCAGCCCACAGATGTCAGGCTGGTGCACACTAAAGAAAAGATACTTTAAATCTTGAAAAGATGAGAGGCAATATGTTACAGTAATTACTTAAAAGCTAGAATTACGTTACAATATATATATATATATATATATATATGTATGTGTGTGCACGCGCGTGCGTGTGTGTGCACGCGCGTGCGTGTGTGTGTTTGTGTGTGTGCACGTGCGGTGTGTGTGTGTGTGTGTGTGTGTATGGATGTGTGCTTGTGTGTGATGTAGATTCCTGCTATATTTATCATGGATTTTGATTTACCGACAAAACCTATTATTATGAGTAAAGATAGAGCCTTAAATATAATATTTTCTACCTTTTTCATATTGGAATATATGATCGGTGGAGAAAAAAGAAAAAAACACAGAAAGGGGACCGATTTATATCTAATGTGATAAAAATATAGCTTAAATGCTATGACGGTTTTGGCCATAAATATATCCATACACAAAGGTTCTTAGAAGTAGAGTTAATTTAAAGTTAAATCCTGAGTTTTCTTATCAATTTGCTCAGAGAAGTCAGAAAACAAAAGTTTTTAAAGAAAATAGAATAAGACAAGGACACATAGTGATATGGACAATTCAATCACATACAAGTGAAGCAGAAATGCAAAAATTTGATATTGAGCTCTTAACCTTCACTTCCTTAGATAATTGCTTTACTTTGACGTTTTAGTGCCACTATAGTATAGCAGATCCAATATCTTTATAGCACATTTTTGCCAAAGATAATCGGTCTGTCACTGAAACCATCAACTATTGTAATTATATTACTCAACTGGAAAGAATATCTGAAAACATCCTGATCACCAATCTCTCTCTCTCTCTCTCTCTCTCTCTCTCTCTCTCCCCCCCCCCCTCTCCCCCCCTCTCTCTCTCTCTCTCTCTCTCTCTCTCTCTCTCTCTCTCTCTCCTCATTATTTTCAGTCATTGCATTCAAATTTAATTTTTTTCACTGATTACATGGAAAAGGATCATTAAAATTATGTATTTTTTTAAGTTACCTTTGAATACCACCTTTGGGTGATGTAAGTAATGTCTCTCATCAGTGGGTTATATTAGAGTAATTAATTATTATTATTTATTTTATTATTATATTATTATTATTATTATTATTATTAATATTAATATTATTATTATTATTATTATTATTATTATTATTATTATTATTATTATTATTATTATTATTATTATTATTATTATTATTATTATACTTAATGGTAAAATAGTCCCCGCAAAACAGCTAAAAATATATATCAAATAACAATTATTCAAAACCAAAGGAACTAGTTTGCACCTATAATAATTATATCATTAAAAACAAAAGAAAAAAAAAAACATGTCCCCTAAATGGAGATTAGAAGAATTATACTAATAAATCTGCTGTAATTTATATTAAGACACCTCACAAAGAAACACATTAAAGCAATTAACGTATTTGTTTCAGATTGATTTTTCGGTGTTAATATCAAGTTTGTGCAGGAAAATAGGATTGATGCTTTTGTTATTTCCATTCAACAAATTATGGGTCATGTAAATGGGCCGTGGAATAAAATTAGATAGCATTTTTCTTGACAGCTTAGTTAATTTATACTATATTTTTATGATTTTCATATTTTATCTAACCAGCTGATATGGATTTTATATTACATTCTTATCAAAATTAAACTGTTTATACCATCACTGCTTGGGTTCAAAATAAAAGACAAAAATGGTTGAGGACTCTTTTTATATGAAAAGATAGTGATGTACGGTATTGTAATAAAAGAATGTTTAAAAAAAAGAAAGAAACTATATTTATTTTTTCTAAAGTACCGCGTATAGTAATGATAAGACATTAGATAACGAATAAGGAAAAATCATATATACACAAAAATAAAATAATAGAATAAATTACTAGTCTCTAGATTTATATAAGTTAAATTTTTAAGTATAATATTGAAATTCCATTGCATAAAATCAAAATATATATCAGACCAATGGACCGATATGATTGCATAACTAAGTATCTGTATATTGAACACTAAGTAAATAATTATCTCATCTCGCTGATTTCAGTCTGGAAATCACTTAGAATTGAGCGATGCATACACATAATTTCTTTGGATTTGGCTTATCCCAAAACTGGCGTCCAAGTTTACGGTTATTCTGAAATTACTGGACATATGTTGCAACAAAAGTCGTATATCATTGTTAGAAAGGAGTTGATGAATAATGCAGATTTAATTTTCGGATTCATACTTCGGTTTTTGTTTCCGAGTTTGGATAATTTTGATGATTACTGCATCAATCAGCAGAGATTAAAGCCTAAATTTCATGATTATCTGTTAATGGGAAAACAACATTCTTAATATAGGACTCTTCCGAATTGATTTTGTTATATCCGTTATCGATTATATCTTTTTTAATTAATTGCACTCTTTTTAGATATCAAAGATCACTTCAGTATTGTTGTTATTTACACTCAAATTTAGTCCTTCATTGTTTCATTTGTTGATGTCGGCTACCCCCCAAAATAGGGGAAAGTGTCTTGGTATATGTATGTATGTAAATTCAAGTTTTTTCGGTATCTTATTTAAGTTTACAAATGGTCTACCAGTTAACTTTTCAAGTTTGGTAATATTGGACTTTAGGACCAAGAGCAGTGAGAGATCCTTGCAACAGTACTGGAACATGACCCCTGCCACGCCACCCTCTCAAAAAAAAAAAAAAAAAAAAAAAAAAAAACATAGAAAGTCGCTTTTGAGCCCTTGATAAGATTTAAATCTTGTATGACTGAAAACAGACAATGAAGTAATTTTCAACCTTAATTTTGTTGTTTGTCTAGACCATGATAGTCGTCTCATCTAAATGAAAAATTAAATAAGGCCAGATAAACAAACGAAAAATTATTCTCATAAGAATGAAATAAGGCTGAAATTGTTCATTAACATATTGTGATTCTATAATCTCATTACTGAAGTTGTCAATAATGTTGCTGTCCCAAATGGAAATATCTGTAGAAAACTTTGTAATGAAAAGTATGCTAAACTGGCAATGCAAATAAACTTATTGCCTTTTCTTTAGCCTTTTAATGAAAGATTTCCCGAAAATTCTTCCCACATTAATATCAAATTAAGGGGATGTTCGCTTACTCTCTTTAACCCCTATAATCGAATTCAAATCATTCAATGTCTCGCTTAACATTATCCACGTTAGCAGTGTTTTTCCTAGTAAATATTAACCTAAGAAAATTGATGGATTCAGATGAATGAAGAATCCTCTTTTCTTTACTGAGGAAGTACGGTCTATACTCTGAATAGAGATGGACTTGAAAGTGTTGCATAATTATGAAATATTTCAGGGCTGAAATACCACGGAAAATGTTTCCTTTATAGAATAGTATAATATAAATTGAGAATAGTTGCCACATCGCTAGTGAATTTTCAGAACTCGTTCTTGCATACATTAAAAAGTGACATGATCTAATAGCTCTAGCTCTTCATTGAAGTCTGTTTGAAAAAAAAAGAAAAAGAAAAAACAAAGAGCGTACCATGCAGTAATAAATGATACGGACACAAACCTGATGCCATGGTAGAAAAGGACCAAACTAAGTCACTATAGTACGGCAATATAAGGATGGACTGGGTGATATAAG
>NC_090747.1:40050639-40058139 GCF_036898095.1 Palaemon carinicauda | reverse complement strand
AACCACTACCTAAGATTAGTTGTCGTTATTTCTTCAAAACTTTAATGGCTTTCAGAATGAGGACGTAATTGTTGTTAGTAAAACTTTTGTCATTATATTTTACTCTCACTTTTCACCTCATCTGGAATTAAATTTTATCGCTATAACAATGTATATATATATATATATATATACATATATATATATATATATATACATATATATATTATATATATATACATATATATATATATATATATATATATGTGTGTGTGTGTGTGTATACATATATATACATACATACATACATATATACATATATATATATATATATATATATATTATCATTATCCTCATCAACATCATCATCAACCATTGCTCGTCCACTGCAGAACATAGGCCTCATATGTGTACTTCCACTAGCCTCTGTTTATGGACTTTCAATGCCATTATACACCCAGGTATTTCAGGATTGATAATAAAACTAAATAAGACGTAAATTTGAAAACAGAAGATCATTAAACGGGTCCACAAACAACATTGAATACAGAAGAGAAAAAAAAGATCCTTTTCTATGAAAACCTCGAGAAAACTATGGAAATAACAAAAAATTTATTACTCTTGTTTTATAATTTTAAGACACATTCTATTTTTACTCTTCTTCATAGACCACTCATTTTGACTTCCAGTTTAGAATATTTTCATACAGAAATGCTTTATATATATTAATATTTGAATAATAACATCAAAATATTTTTCCAGCTTCTTTATGAATTAATAAATGGTAAGATTGCTGACTCAAAAAACACATACACTCCCCAAAACTAGACTTTTATGCGAATTTTTCCTATTCTTCATGGCGATTTCATTAGAAAAATAAAATACGTAAATCATCCATCAACACTTTACAGCTCCCCAAGTAGAACTCATCCCTATGAACCCTCTGAAAATTGGCTCGCTTTTCCCACTTCAAAGATCGATTGAGCCATTATATATCCTCTAGTGTCGTATATAAATAGATTTGCCCTGGTGTAACTCTGGAACCTACGTTCAATCTACCAAGAGGTTGTTAACGGTTAGAAGTGATTACCATAGAGGTGATAGCTATCGAACAGGTTGCAGAATATCAACACTAAATTTCTAATATCATAATCATGCTTAAATTTACAAACAAAATATTGACAACAAAGATTTTACCATTATTGGTCAAGTTTCAAATAACTCTGATGAATGGAAAATTATTGAATTAAAAGCTTATGACAGAGACGACAAGTGAAAAATGTATATGTATATATACATATATGTATATATATATATATATATATATACATATTTATATATATGTATATATATATATATATATACATATATGTATGTATGTAAGTATGTACATATATACATATGTATATATATATATATATATATGTATATAGATATATATATATATATATAAATACATATATATATTTATATATATATATATATATACATATATATATATATGTATATATTTATATATATATATATATATATATACATATATATATATATGTATATATATATATATATATATATATAGATATATATACATATAAATATACACACACACACACACACATACATATATATATATATATATATATACACGCAAAGGACACCAGTTAGATTTTGCTAGTAGTCTTTACCATGAGCTTTCAAATCAATAATTCTCCATCCATCATCTACTTCACGCTTAATAGTCCCTAGCCATAGAGTCTTCGGTCTTCTAACTCTTCTAATCCCTTGTGGAGCCTAGGTAAAATGTTGGTAAATTAATATCTCTGGGGGGGGGGGGTGCGAAGAGCTTCATCAAACCCTCTCTATCTACCCATCACCTTGATCTCATCCACCTATGGCAATTGGGTAATGTCTCTTTTAGTTACATTTCTAATCATATTCTGCCATTTCACTCCCAATATTCTTCTAAGGCTTTTAAAATCTAGAGAATATATTGTATATTGTTTTATTTTCATATCACGACTTATGTCCATTCTTTAGCACCACTCTCATTGAACTGATATATAACCCGAAATTTAAACGTAATTTCAAACAATTTGACTTCAAAATTTTACTTTACATAGCCCCTGTCTGTTTTGATTGTTTCTGTCTTTCATTAAATTCATATTCTAAAGGGCCTGCATTAGAGATCATATTTCCTAAATACTTAAAGGATTTTACCTCATTAAACCTATCTCCTTCAAATGATATTTCATCATCCATTGCATATTCCTTTCTCATCATCTATTTCTATTTTCTCTCTATCTGAACCTAACCTCCTGTGATATTTCCTGCTTTCTGGTAAGCAAGCTTTGTAAGTCCTATGGTGTTTTGATAAGGATATCATCATCTGCATACTCAAGATTCGCTTATTTCCAGTTACCAATCAAGTCCAATCTTTTTCCACCATCCCAAACTAAGGTTTGGATTTAAACATCCTTGGAGAGAATGAACATCATAGGTGACAATACATTCGCTTGGAGTACTGCTCTCTTCATTAGATTTTCATTTGATAAGATTCCATCAACATCAACTTGGCACTAATATGTTTATGAACGTCTTAATGACATTTAAATATTCACGAGGAATTCTATAATAACGCAGGATTCTCCACAGAATTAGCCAGTGCACACTATCAATGGCTTTTTCATAGTTCACAGATGCCATCAAAAAGTAGATTTCTATATTCTAAGCATTTTTTGTGCCATGTGTCTCAAAATGTAATTTTACTCAGTACAACTTCTACCTTTCTAAACCCTGCTTGTTCATCTCTTACCTTTTCCTAAATCATTTTCTTTAGTCTATTTGGAATAATCATAATATATGTATTTTTTTTTCCATGACAACTGATGTAAATGATTTGGGGTTTTCTTGCATCCTGACATATAAGATCATTTATGCCGATATCGTTTATTGAAAATAACATAATAAATAAAAGAATATATAACTAAAGCAATAGAAGCAAAGATGTCTTTTTAAAAGTTAAATATCTTCCAGAAGACCTTCTTCTGAAATAAAACTAAAAATACCACTAGCATGGTAGGACATATGTCCAAGAATCTTGGCAAGGTTGAACCTACCATACTCACCTCAAGCCTCAAACAGGTATTTATTTCTTCACAACTGTTTGTGGAGCATTCGGTTAACAAGTCTCTCACTGTCAATAGTACCAAACAGTCGTGGCAATCTGGTTGATGCTGGCATGCAGGCAAAAAACGCATGTTTCAGCCGAGTGTGACCAATGCGGAGATAACAAAGAGTAGTCTCCCACTTTCCGGTAACCCAGTCATACCTCCAAGGAGATATAACATTACTAATTTCTCTCATCTTATTTTCTAGTAAACCATCCCAATGGTATTGCCAATTATTATTAGTAAAATTCTTAATTGTAGGTAAAAAATCATTACTGGGAATGGGATACCTTCTTGGTAGCAACTCAGCCGCAGCATTTTTGGCCAGCGAATCTGCCTTTTCCTTTTTTGAGACACCTACGTTTTCTGGAACCCAGCCAAATTGAGCAGTTATACCATTCATACCAATAATCAAAAACCACTCTAAAATCTTTATAACCAGAGAGTTATTGGAATTAAGAACGTCTAAAGCTTTTAGGAGATTTCTTGCCTCATTAAGAGGGGTAAAATTGCCCTCGTTGTGTAATGCCATTTTCTATATAGCGGTTAGTATGCCATAGAGTTCACCCGTAAATATGGAAGCTGTTAGAGGAAGTGCACCTCTACAATTAACAAAATTACTATATACTCCAACTCCAATGCCAGCATCGGATTTGGAGTCATCAGTATATATAAAAGTCGATTCCTTATGTTCTGCAACATGTTCCATAAAAAGAGACCAGGCTTTTAAGTCAGTAATATTCTTTTAAACTCCCAAAAAACTATTAACAAAAAGATACTTGTGGTAATTTCCATAGAGGCGTTGATGATACCTTAAAAGGAAGAACCTTACGTCTAACTGTATCAAGACTTTCTATCAGTTGTTTCACCTGAAAAACATAAGGTTGAGGGATTTTGGACGCATCTTAAAGTATGTTGATTGCTTTACAAAGCTTGCAGTGTGACAGGCTAAAGAAATAGGAAGCCTTTGCAAACTAAACCAATACCGAATAATGGAAGACTTCCGGCAAAGGACTAACAGTGATTATACAGTGTCAACTAGGAGGCTTGGAATAGGCAAAGTTTTAAATCCTCCTGTAGCGCATCTGATAACAGTATGGTTTATAGAATCTAAAATCTTTAGTTGACTTGGGGTGGCTGATGAATATATCTCACACCCATAACTAATTTTTGGAAAAAAATTAAGGCCGTGTATAACTACAAAATAGTTTTGCAATATGCCCCCTCATGATGCATGAGACAAAACTTTTAAAAGCTTCAAGGCATCAAGACAATTTTGTTTTAATGATTTTAAGTGAGGAAAAAATGTCAAAGTAAGTTGTAATTACTATTTATTTTGAAGCCTAAAACCGCTATGCATTGTAAAAATATCCAGTGGAGTAATTTTCCTTTTCCATGGTCTACAATATGTTAAACTCCCCTGTGAGGTAGGAAACAAGGAAATAAGGAGAAGAAATATAAATTCAAAATAAAATATTTCAAGAACAATAACATCATTGAATTAGATCGTGCATACATAAGTTATGAAAAAAAAAAAAAATGATAGGATAGTGGGCCCTGGTGTACCCTCAAGTGGAGAATTCTTTCCAAGATAGTGGAAGATCTTTGTACAAGATTAGATAATAATTGTTTTATTTAAAAGTGCACATCGCCTAGAAGAGCGGCTTTACATGGCTAAATGGTCTATTCTACCCTTACCAAGAGCAGAGTAGTACTGAGCAATTACAGTGCTGTAGCTAACCTCCTTAACGAGGGAAAGTTGTTTGGTGGGTAATCTATGTTGCCAGGTGTATGAGGACAAAGGAGAATATGGAAAGAATAGTCCAGACTATTCGATGTATGTTTAGGCAAAGGAAAATTGAGCTATAACAAGAGAGACAAATCCAATGTTGTAGTTTTTGGACAGTCAAGAAACTCATTAATTATCTAGCGGTAGTATTTCAGCGGACTAATATGATCTATGTAAATGATTTATATATTACAGAGTATACTCATTTTGCGATAGTTTTTCATACATTTTTTTTTTATCTCCCTTTTACTGAATTAGTATAATAAAGTTTTTCCAAGCTTTAGGTACACAGCATTATTGCAGACAATTGGTGTCGAGTCTAGCCACTTTAACTATTATGAAATATCCTCCATCTTTATTAAATTAATTATTAGGACACCTTCTCCTGCTGCTTTGCCACTTTTTATGCCTTCCAATGCTTTCTTTACTTCTCCTATTGTTATGTCTGGTACTGGCTCAGGTGTTTGTTTGCTCCTATTAGTGAAGTTTATTATATCACTGTCGTATAGCATTTCTGAAAAAAAATCCTCTATAATCTTACCCTTATTTCCAATCTTTTCTCTCTTGAGTTTTTGGGTTTTTTCTTATAATTGTCCTTGATATCGTTTAGGAGCTTTTCCGCCTCTTTCTTGTGCTGAATCTTATACAAATTGTTTTAAATTACTGTTAATTTCTTCTTTACTTGGTCCCATTTCTCCCTGTAGCTGGGAGTACATATATTATATTGTTAACCCATATTCATCAGAATTTTTTCTTATTCAAGGAGTTTTTATTTTTTCTTAAAATCAATTTTCTCTTTTCTTTCCTTAGATTTTGCTCCTCACTATTCAATGATTGCTTGACTTAACTTGTTTATCACTGATGCATCTTTAACTAAATAGAAAGTTTCAATGGGAATAATAGCTAGTTCTTTTTTCATTTCGAACTGTAGGCATCTCCATGTCCATTTTCCATGTCCCTTTGTATAATAGAATGCTTTCATGAATTTGATATGGTTTCTTTCAGAAAAATCTGGAAGCATGTATCCTGTGTCCTTTCTTCTGTCTACTCTAAATTTGCCTACTGCTGATTCATCTCTCTTTCGTTATCTAATTTTAAATAAAAATCACCAGAAACACATGTAAATTGAGTCATAATTCTTCATAAAATCTGTCTATATCTTCCTGTTTATAGGATGTGGATGGGGCATACAATTTATCTTCAGTTTATACTTCGTATTTAGTTTGATGATTAATCCAGCAATTATATCACTAGCTTACTGTATGTGTTTCATACACGATCGAAAAACGTAATGGTTTTGATTATTATCTCATAACACTCTCTGCCATGCATTGTTGATAACGATAATGTATAATCTTGGTATTTTATGCGTAATTTTCTTTTAATTTTTGTGATGTTCTTGCTCGTAAGTCCTACTGCTTTAGCTCGATGTCTGTTTGATAAAGTGTAGTTGCATTCACCTTGCCTCTCAATTATCACCTAACCAGTACCTCGCACATTGGTGAACACCTGAGTGTCCAGCTTCCTCCGGCCTTCCCCCTTACTGCTGTGTCTTACTGTTTGATGATGCCGCTTTCCTACACTGACTCTACTATCAACGATATATATCTGAAACTACGTCCTTCACCAGCGGCGAAGTGTACGCCTAGCTCCAGCTTGTGAATTCCAGTTTTTCATTAAGAGTGTGTACTCAGTGAAGCTCCAAAGAAAATGATGTTCTCGCAATGATCCCAGGGGACACTTTCCTTGATATCTTCGATTGGTTGTGCAAACAAGGGGACACCCCAATAACCTACGCCCTTATATCATACCTCCTGGAGCAGTAGTCACCATTGCCTGCCGCCCGCATAGCAAAAAATTCAAGCTCTATCAGCAACTCTAGGGGCACCAAAATGCTTTGCTCGCACTTCGGGAAATTACCAGCATCGCTCGCCTGCCACCTCTCCTCGGGAAGTGAAGCTACTTTCTGCCCTTTGGGTACAACGCCTACCCGAACCGGTACACACTTCCATCACCGATGTCGAAATTTTGCCTATGAAGGATCTGATGACCAAAGTCAACACCCATATGGACAGACAATTCACCACCTTCTAGACATCCATCAACCCCTATACTACGGACGAACTGGAACACTATTCAACATCAACCGGAACTGACGTAAATGCGGCAGGGCACATACGCCTAACCCGTGACGTGCCTTAGCGATGACTAAACCGCCCACCACTCATTCACGCCCTAACCAACAACCTCTACAACCACTTACTGATGGACGTCAGCCACAGCTATTATACTACCATTTGAGATTGGGGACTGCTGCTAAGAAATGCTCAAAAAAAAAGTATAAGTAAGCCATCACTTGTGGCTGTTGCCTGCCCTTTCAATAAACTTTTCTGTTCACAGAATGCAGGTGTAGACGACTGATTTTTTGGTCAACACGGGTGCTTTCCCTTCTCTTCAGCAAAAGGCCATTCACCAGGACAAGAAGTAGTCTGACTAAATCTGTCGTTATCTACCTAGTAACTGCCAACAGATTTGCTATACCTACCCATGTTTAGGAAAATCTTC
>NC_090747.1:40031448-40046448 GCF_036898095.1 Palaemon carinicauda | reverse complement strand
TATATTTATAATTACTCTACAACGGTAATAATCCTGGAATAAATGTGTCCAGGAATTTACCGTTTTTTTAATGCATATTTTTAACAGTATAAGTCATGAAATTTAATCTTGAATTAAAATATTTGAATATATAAAGTATTTAGAGGAACGTCTTGTTTGTTAATTCAACATTTGAAAAGAATAGATTTTATTCGAAGAAAAAAATCTTTCCAACTACTACATTCGAAATTCTCCCTAGCTGAATTATACTTGTATTTCAAGATAATTTTTCTGATATAATTAAGTTTCCTACATTTTAACTTTTTTCACATAAAACTGCATCAACAATTCAGGAACTGAATGATGAAAGTGCCATACATGGTGACAATACTAGAGAGAGAGAGAGAGAGAGAGAGAGAGAGAGAGAGAGAGAGAGAGAGAGAGAGAGAGAAATAATTTTTATTATTACTAGCAATGCTTCAAAAGCAGGGTGCTATAAGCGCAAGGGCTCCAACAGGGAAAATATCCCATTGGGAAAAGGAAATAATGAAACATAGAAGAGTGTGTCTCAGCGTACCCTCAAGCAAAAGAACTCAAACTCAAGACTTTAAAAGACCAATGCACAAAGCTACGGTACTACCCAAGACTAGGAAACATAGGTTAATTTTAGAGTGTCCTTCTCCTAGAAGTTTCTTTTACCATTTCCAAGAAGAAAATAGTCACTGAACAATAACAGTGAAGTAATTAGACTCTCGAGCCAAGAAAGAATTTTTCAGTTATCTTAGTGGTGTCAGGTGTAGCCTACGAAGAAAGAGGAGAGTGTTCGGAATAAGTGTAGTTAAGGGAAAAAATGAGCCATACCCAAAGCGATCCAATGTAGTACTATTTGGCCAGCCAAAGGACCATTTATGATTAAATAGGGTGATATGTTTTTGCTGTAAAATATATGAAAAACACATTAGAACTATATACCCTAGACTTTGAAAAGAACAAAGGTATATTTAAACGTCATCGGTATTAAGATTGAAGTTGTGAGAGAAAAATATTAGGTTCAGCAACCAATATAATTGTCAAAATATTTAGATTTATGGAATATGTGTAACAAAAAAAGCAAATAAGATTTATATTTTATACAGCTTTGCTGTTTACGTGTTTGGAGCACTATGAATCCTTCCGAATGGCGAGAGAATTTTCAATGAATGAATGATTCCGGGTTTGGCATCCTGACATCGCCGGTCATTGACACCGATATCATTAGTTATGAATAAACTATAAAATCTAAGTATATCTTAACCATAAGAAAAAGCAAATCTATATAAAAGTTAAATAGCTTTCAAAAGACCTGTTTTTTAATTTAATCGAAAAAATGCCATTAATATTGGTACAAGACATCTTCCTGTGAACCTTCAAACAGAATAACATATTCTCTATCATAGTTGCATGCAGAGCAATAATAAAAACTGGCTGTTCCCTGACGCATGAAGTCATATTAAATCTCTGCTATGATGTTGCTATTTACGTTCGTTTTACACTTATCGAATGTGTGTGAGTTAGCTTTCCTTTCTGGTCCTCACAAATGGAAAGTGCTAAATCGTACGTCATGGACTGATTATATACATTATTATCAAAATATAAAAGTATAGGAATATGCTGTACACTGTACCAGTTCCATAAACTCTGTTTGCATAAAATGTAGTTTTATAACCACTATTTTTTGTTTATCTGGTGATGGATGCATCAGGTAATCAGTATCTAAGTAACCTGAGTTACTCAATCTGACATGAATTTAATTATTAAACAAGGTTTTCTTTTATTATTTTAGCAGAATATGAGTTTCAATGGTATTCTTTCAATAAGTATTATTATTCTAATATTATTCCAAGAAATGTATTAATACTTGTTTCCGTTTCAGGAAGGAGTATCTTTTTGTGTGTGTTTTGTGTGTGTGTGTGTGTTTGTGTGTGAAGAAAATTGGTCAAACAACGATTGGTTCAGCGATGATTGGCTTAATGCTAATTTATTGGTTTGGATGACAGAAGCAAGGAACAGTAACATTGCCCTATCAAGCAGGACAATGCCCTAGAGATTGATCGTATTACATATGATCAACACCCAAACCCCTTCTTCATCCAAGCTGGGACGCAATGGCATTTGATGACTCAGCAGTTAGACGTAAAGGTTCCAACAACCTCACTCATCCATAGCTTACAAGAATAGTGAGGCTGCAACAACCAAAGTAATTAACGAAATTGAGCAAGGCTCAAACCCAGGTCTGGCAATCACCAGGCGAGGACGGTGCCACTAGGCCACTACAACCTTAAATGGCCTAAAACAACTCGTCCTCTAACGTTGCCAATGGGGTTTTTGCTAAAAACCTTATATAGCACTGAAGAAGAAATATCTTGAATTATCCGACAGATGATACCACTAGAAAGCATTCTTACCTGCGAGTGGAATCAAGGCTGCATGGTTGGAACTTAAGGACATTATTCAAGAAGAAGAGATTCATGATATCAATTGCTTCAGAGAAAATAATGTCAGGAGAACTATACGGACAGTATTGTTAGCTTAGGAAATGCAATCTCCTTGTTATCCACCTTCATTGTGGCCAGTATAGAGAGAAGGTTCACTCTATTGGGTGGAGTAGCCTCTCATATTAGGTAATTACGCAAGAGATGACGTCTCTGACAGCTCAGTGGCGGAGAAACTCTTTCAGTGATCATCGGACTGCAGACGAGTAACGATAATAATAACAATTCCATTTACTTTAAGGTGCTTTCTGTAACAAGGTAGCCTTTAAAATTCTCAATCATATATAGATTCGAAATTCCATAGGACTGTTGCGTCGATGGATGCAAATATAAGTATCAGGAAATTGAAAAGGAAAATTTTATAATTCTCAATAGTTTCTCCCAAAAACAGGAGTTATGAAATGAGGAAAGCAATCTAAAGATGTGGTATGTACATCTAAGGTTTTCAAAGGGTTTAGGTGAAACAGCATATTCCGTTTCTCACTTATAGACTCATTAAAAACATTCCAATTCATAAGCAACAAGTGTACGCAGATCATATGAAGGGTGACATGTAGTTCTTAATATGATAAACATATATCACCTGGGGTTTCAGTTTGTTGCCCTGAAGACAAAAACTACTTCATCATTATAATAGTTAGCGGCTGCAGTAAATCATTATTTTCATTATTATCTTAATTATCAACAACCAAGCTACAACATTTGATCGGAAAACCTGAATGCTAAAATTCCAAAAGCTTCAACAGGAAACCTAGCCCAGTGAGGAAAAGATATAAAGGAATAACAAAAACTAGATACAAGTGATTAATAAACAATATTAAATGTTCTAAGATCAGTAACGACTTTAAAGTCGATAAGCCATATATAAACTACATAACGAGACTTACGTTCAAGTGCTCAACATATATATATATATATATATATATATATATATATATATATATATATATATATATATATATATATATATATATATATATATATATCTTCAAAAGATATAAAAATATGAATTTTTTAACTGATTATAAGTAAAAAAAAGTAGATATCCTTTCTATAACAAAGACCCAGTCTTCATAAACGACAGTCCCAAACAATTACATTAATATCGTTTATATGGGAAAGAAGTACGTCACTTCTCACTGGAGATAAATAACATAAGTGAATATGCAAGGAACTTTCAATTTACAAAACTCAGAATGGTAGGAACAAAATTACTACGGTGATCACGTAGCCATTTCCCCAATCATATGCCCATTTTCTTTTAATTTTCTTTACTGCAAATCACCTGGTGACGCAGTAAGCAGTCAGATGAAGCTCCATCTACATGGGGCGTTTGGGGGAAGTGAGCAGACCTCTCTCTTTTCCTGGATAGATCTTGATATTCCAAGGACTCAAAATAAAGTCGAATCATGGCATTGACACTTAGAGATAGTATTAGGTTTTGCTTATGTTGGAATTTCCAAACTTATCAGCGAACTGAAAAAACAACATAGAAATGTGCAACAAAGATTTTAATATATTATTAAAGGACAGTCTAACATTTAACTAAAGATAAAAAGAAAACATTGAGCGCTTAGAGAGATTTTTACCAATTTTTAAAGAGAAAGACAATTGTCATATATTAGATTTTCTAAAAGCTCTGGCTCATAATATAAAAATTTGAGCCCAATGAACAAAATATTGTTAATGAGCTGATTTCTTGTCTTTTTATTTTTAATGTATATTTATTAAATAAATAAATGTTTATATATAAATATATATATATATATATATATATATATATATATATATATATATATATATATATATATATATATATATATATATATATATATATATATATATATATATATATATATATATATATATATATATATATATATATATATATATATATATATATATATATATATATATATAACATTGATTTTAAATCAATAGATACTAGAACAAGATGTCCATTAGACAAATAAATTTTACACTAAATGTCTAGACGAAATGGTCTTTCTATACCAATTTGCATATATGTAACCATATGTAACCTATTGATATCAGAACAATTGTCATTACACCGTTTTCTTCCTCTTTTGCAGAAATAATCATTCGCTGGAATCTTTTGATGGTGAAAATTGTAAATCAGTGATTCTTCATACATTCCTTAAAAATGCGTGGTAGATTGATATGACGTAAAGATTATGTGCAATTTTAGACATATCTGAAAAAGTTTGTTTTCTGTAATAAAATATCCTAGATATAATTTTCAATAGATTGTGCTATGAAATGTAATTGCATTTCTAACGCATTTTACCTTTCCATTTAGAGGGAGACTACTGTATTGAAAAAATTAGAATTGAGAGAGTAGTTTGAAAATGTTTTATTTATTTGTGAAGAAACTGAATTCATATGTATTCTTTTATGACTTACATGTTAGAGTTATAACAAATCTTGGTTTAATGGTGTTTATAAGACGTATGAGAGAGAGAGAGAGAGAGAGAGAGAGAGAGAGAGAGAGAGAGAGAGAGAGAGAGAGAGAGAGAGAGAGACTTCTCTTTTACTATTTTCACTTTCTGCTGATCAATGTACTCTCTTTTAACTGTGAAAATATACAATGATATGGTAATTGTAATGATAAAAATATTTTAATTTATTTTTCAATTGGAGATTCATAAATGATTTATCTTCGGTTAACAGAGGAACAGTCAAATTGTAGGTGATTGTAAAATATTATCGTTTTCATGTACAGTATTTTTGCATTTAGAAAAATTCTACTTTCAACAACGATCTACATAAGAAACAAAAAGATAAAATAGGACTGGTTCTATATTGTATTTTCAGAGTAGTAACTATTGCATACTCTGTAATGTCAGCCTTGTGTTCAACATTCTTTCTAATATGAGTATGCATTTGAATTTCATCGAATTTGTAGACATATTTACTCATTACTTCGTATGGAATTCGAGGACTTTCTAAAGTCGTCTACAAAGGGGAACCTATATCCAGGTGACCACAGCTATTGAAGTTTCTCTAACAGACATCAGATTAAAGTTGTAAAATCGGATTTTGAAAGCACTCTTATTATTATTGGGTTGTGAGGTATGATTATGTCAGTAACCACAACAACAATAACGAAAAAAGTACAAATAGCAATTATACGCAGTTATATTCTATAGACAATTGTTCTTGTTTTCGCGACTGAAGTCTATTGTTATTTAAACTGCATATTTCCCCCAAATATAATCCATATATAGAATTATAGAGATCTACCAAAAACTAATGATAAGCTATGTAACATTTTAAATATGATTTATAACATTGGATTAAATATCTAAAATTCCTTTTACGAAATATCGTTCCAGGTAATACTTCTAAAATCAGTCACAATTGCAAAACCGTATACACATATGCATGTATGAATGTACCTTGCGACTTTCATAACATCTTAACAAAGATGATTTATAAATAAAAACTGCACTGCACTTTAAAAGAAAGTTCTCGTTCAAACCATTATCTACTCTTATAGCCCCCATGTAATATTCATCTCGATGAGAGAGAGAGAGAGAGAGAGAGAGAGAGAGAGAGAGAGAGAGAGAGAGTAACTTGATGATGGCTGATCACAAAACACTGAATTTCATGACCTGGCAACATAATAATTGATTACATTTGCATTTGTTTTCATTACCCTGCACAACGATTTTTTTTTTTTTATACATGAATTATATAGTAATAATTATCCCCTCCCGTTACGCTCTTTTTCAACATAGCTCAATATTTAAGGAATCCTTTCCTAGATTTCGGATAAAAATTATATATTTAGGAATATATTATTTCCTTTAAGCGAAACTCAAATCTCATCCACCATTGAAAGAGGTGAGATTCTAATATATTATGAAATATGCTTCAGTGTTGTCCCAGATAAAATACGAATAACTGACTGAAGTTATTTGACCCCTCTGCCTTTCAAAATTATTTTAACAAAGTTGACATTCGCTAATGTTCAAAACCAAACAGCAGAATTATATTCAACGTTCCTCTGATCTCTTTTACTCTCGTACATTAATTGTTTTAGAAATCAAAACACTTAACATTGTATTTCTTATTACATAGTTCAACATTTTTACTAAAATATTTTTTATAAAAAATATACAAATTCTGTTAATACTAATGTTATAGTATTTAGGAATTAACGGCTCTCTCTCTCTCTCTCTCTCTCTCTCTCTCTCTCTCTCTCTCTCTCTCTCTCTCTCTCTATATATATATATATATATATATATATATATATATATATATATATATATATATATATATATATATATATATATATATATATATATATATATATATACGGTCAAAATCAGAAGTATCGTATATTTGTGAAAAATTAGAAAATCACAGACTCATCGGAACACGACCGATGTTGCGTTCCATACCTGTAACCGTCCGCTCTTTGGTACATGTAGGCTACGTGTCTGCTATTATGTTGGCACGGTACCGAGTTGTTTCTCAGACGTTGTTTACATCGTCCTCCACACTGTCGTTTTTAGATCACTATCGTGAAAAGTTCTGATGTTAAAATCTATTGTTTGGCTTGTGGTTGCAATGTGTTTGTTGTAAAAAGAAAAAGAAAATGGCCGGATATTCGCAAAAGCAAAGAAAAGCTAAACGTATATACTGTGTAATTTAGTGCTGGTGATAACAAAAACTAAAATTCGATTGACGACTGGCCTGGAAATCATTGATAAATGCTACATGGAGCACCGTTGATGCGGTGTGAATCTCCGAAGTGTTTAGAGTATTACTGCATGTTCCAATCTTGTTTTGCATATGGATCCTACCATTGTCATGCATCAGAATGAACTTGGAAAAGAGTTGACAGTAAGTCCCTTTTCAACGTTGTGACTCCACCGTGACTATATTTAACACCACCAACCTATTCTGGTTCACCTCATATTCTGCCATACCTGGACCAATGATTCAAATACTTTGAAAGTTTTATCCATCAGCCGCCAAAACGTTGTTGTAATTGAGTGATGCGAGAGATCAACATCCCAATACCGTTTTCAGCTTGTTCGATTCAATCTTGAATTTTGCGACATCAATTCTACCAAGCAGGAGCCAGTGCCAAAGTTTCACATGGCATTACCTTGTGCTACTATTTGTATGGACCTTCATTGGGATCATCTACAAAACTTCCCCATCGTAACTAAAAGCCGTATGCTTGAACTCTTCTCGTCTTGTGAGAAATGTTTGGACGATAAAATAGAGATGTTTTATAATTTGAGTTAAGGTAAAATTTTCTACCAGTTTGTATATTGCTTCAACCACGTAAGTACTTAAACATTTTTATAGTAATATCAATTATTTTTTTCCCAGATATGTATCCATGTTAAGTATTTGTATGAATTAAAACATTTGGTAATTAAGTTCATTAATATTTTATCACTGGAGATAAGAGCCAGGAAAAAACATCTGCTGTTTGGTTGTGTTTTTCTTGTTAGGCACATTAGCTTTGAGTGATTCTCTAAGGATGAGGCAGTTAAAACATTCGCGGCTATTGGTTAAAATCAAGAAGGCCATCTCTTACGAGGTATACATGAGCGTCTCCGTTTACGAGTGCGCCACCTAGTGGCGACTCAAATCCGGTGGTACCTTTTTGAGAGTTTAGGTTTAATTAATGTTTAATGTTAAATTAAGGAGAAATAAAAAAGAAAAGAAACGCGTTATTTAGAAAAATGTGTATATTTTTCCATAATAAGGAACTGCTTGCCAACGAATAGGGAATGACACAATAAAAAATTTCTTTGGTTTACAGATCTTACAATAATTACTTTGGGTTTGGATGGCTGTAACATTGCAATAAAGAAATTTTTTTTTCTTTATTTGATACTAGACAGAATCACACACATATATAAAAAACAAACCTTTGGAAACATATTTTTGTGATTTGATGAATGGAAGTCAAGTGAAAAGGACTGTCCCTGTGGTTGGGGATTTATTTAAAAAAATACCATAAATCTGGTAAGATTTACATGGACCGGTTCCCATCATATCTATTTTTTCTTGAAGCTTTGTCGTTTTCCAGTTGTTATGATTAAACAAAATCTTCATAAACATGATATAATTCTTTTTCCATTATCTGCAACTTCTTTTGTATTTATACTTAAGATTTTTTGTTACATACGTTGCTAAGCTGAAAGTATGTGCAAGCAATTAGTGCCATGACTTAACTACGATCAAATATCGGATATATTTCTTATTACTTATAATATAAGATTTAAGATCTATTGTTCTGTAACTAGAGCGGGAAAGAAATGTGTTTTTATTATTATTATTATTATTATTATTATTATTATTATTATTATTACATAGTAGTAGGTTTGCCAAAGCACCAACCACCCGTTGAGATACTATTGTTAGAGGGTTATGCTGTCCTTTGTCTGGCATGACAGCACTACATTTGATCCTTCTCTTTGGTTATGGTTCATTTTTCTTTTGCATACATATCAACAACGAATAATCTGACCTATTCTTTACACATTCTCCTCTGTTTTCATGCACCGGACAACACTGAGATAATCAAACAATTTTTTTTATCTACTTGGTTACTGCACTGTAATTGTTCAGTGGTTACTTTCCTCTTAGTGAGGGTAGAAGTGACTCTTTAACTATGGTAGGCAGTTCTTCCAGGATAAGAACACTCCAAAATCAGACGATTGGCTTTTATTTTGTTAAAATTTTTATAAATTATATAAAAGTTATTTATTTGGTGTTGTTATTGTTCTTGGAATATATTTTTCCTTGTTTCCTTTCCTCACTGAGCTATTTTCCTTGCTGCAGCCCCTTGTCTCTTAACATCCTACTTTTGCAACTAGGGTTGTAGCTTAATAATAATAATAATAATAATAATAATAATAATAATAACAATAATAATAATAATAACCCCAGTTGGACTTCGATAGGGAAAAATATCCTTTTGAGGAAATGGAATGAGGAAATAAATAAAGTAAATGAGAATCAATGAATAGTTAGGATAGAATATTTTAAGAACATTAACAACATTAAAAACCATTCCATATAAAAATTATGAAGTGACACTTATGTAAGTCTATTCAACATAAAAAAATTTGCTACAAGTTTGAGCTTTTGAGGTTGTACCGATTAACTACCTGATTACCAAGATTATCCCACAACTTTTCCTTGCTGCAGCCCCTTGTCACACATCATCCTACTTTTGCAACTAGGGTTGTAGCTAATAATAATAATAATAATAATAATAATAATAATAATAATAATAATAACAACAACCCCAGTTTGACTTCGATAAGGAAAAATAGCCTCTTGAGGAAAGGGAATGAGGAAATAAATAAAGTAAATGAGAATCAATGTATAGTTAGAATAAAATGTTTTAAGAACATTAATAACATTAAAAACCCTTCCATATAAAAATTATGAAGTGACACTATGTAAGCCTATTCAACATGAAAAAATTTGCTGCAAATTTGAGCTTTTGAGGTTCTACCGATTAACCACCTGGTTTCCAGGATTATCCCACAACTTTGTCACAGCTGGAATAAAACTACTAGAATACTGTGAATTATTGAGTATCATGATGATGAAGGCCTGACAATTATATATGTCCTAATCCGTGTATGCAAAATATGTTTTATACATCAAGGTAAACAAGGTCTAGAATCACGAGGTGATGTTTCGACAGTATATTTCCATCACATAGGAGAATTCCACAAAACATAACAATTCTGCAAGTTTTTGGCGCAAGATTGCATCTTCCATGCAATGGTTGGTCAGTACCCTTTGTGCGTTCATTTAGACAAGGTACTCACCTGAGAGTATCGGCTGTACAGTGTGTTCACGAACCTTTTTGTAATAAAGAGAAAAATACCCGTTCCGATGTCTCATTATCCGTTGACATGGGACATATTAGTGTCAATTGTACAAATACGTCTGTTCGTGTATGCTGTGAACATAGTTGTTCTTTATGCTGGTAAAATAAAAATTCAAGATGCCTAGATACATTAGAATTAACATAGCAGTCACTGCTAAAGTAGGAGATGAACACGATGGAAATGTCGGTTATAGTGAGATTGATGAAGAATATAGACAGGAACTACGAAAAAGGACTCAGATAATAGGTAAGATAACCTAGCTGACTTTTTGAACAGATTTTTAGTTGAATGAGTAGAGTAGCGGCGCACAACCACAGCATATCCGACGTACATGAACAAAGTCCAATTGCATGCAAGTGAAAGTACACATGCACAGCTATATTAGGAATGTATTTCATCAGTAGTAATCAAATATGCATTTTTGGGAAAAAAATACAGTAACAGTAAAAGCAGGAGAGTGCATTTTGTCTGTAGGAAGCCATGAGAGAGTAAGTGCTTGTGTGGATACGTAGAGACGATTAAGTAAGGTAACAGCTGTACCTGAAAGAGGAGAAGTGTTATCTCCCCCAGACACTTACAAGTATATCATTGACCCCGTGTCAGCCTCCTCTGGAAGGAACCTAGGTCGTTGTTAAACCCCATGACAATTGGGCACATGTAGTCTTAGACGGCTTGTCACAAATAAAAGAGAACAGAACTGATTTAATGATTGTTAATTTGTCAAATAAAAGAGTTCTGCTAGGAAGTGATTCTGTGTCAATTAGAGTTATGTGAAATTGTTGATTATGGGATCCTTGGAGCCACACCTACAGCCCGCACAGATGAACAGACTCAGAATTTCATTATTCAAGGGCGGAAACTATGCTCATCAGAATATCAACCTGTAGTTAATAACATTTTTAAAAGTTATTCCCATGTAATTTAGATTGGAGACGAGACACACAGAGGATTGATCGATTTCCCTTTAAAACTGGGTAGGCGGAGCCTATCAGGTCAAGACCTTATAAGTTACTCATTCATTTCCTGGGAGAGATAAAAAGAGAAATTAGTAAATTAAAGGGAACAAGGGATAATCGAGAAGAGCGAATCCCCTTGGGCTTCTCAATTGTAGCTGTTAGGAAAAAGTATGGCTCGGTAAGATTGAGTTTTGATTATGAGAAGTTGAATGCAGTCACTAAGGATAATGCATTTCCATTGCCCTCGATCGAAGAATTACTTGTGAAGGTACGAAATAATTTACAACTGTTGATTTCAAGTCTGGATACCATCAAATACCCATTCAGGAAGACAATAAGATTAAAACGGCATTTATAGCTAAGAATCAACTATATCAGTTCAAATTACTTCCTTTCGGCGTTAAAAATGCTCAAAGTAATTTCTCTAGACTTATGATGGCAGGTTTGTCTCCCTTAATTGGCCATAATGTTCTGGTTTATTTAGACAACATAATTAAGTCGAAAACTGCCGAGGAACATAATAATAATATTCATAAAGTTTTAGAAGCATTGCGACGTAATAGTATGAAAATAAATTTTTCAAAGTGGAAATTTTTCTGTAAACAGGTCAAGTTTCTAGGTCACATGATAACCCCAGTAGGTATCCAACCCTGCCCCAGTAAAGTAAAAGCTATTAGAGATATCCCAAGGCTACGTTCCCGTAAGAAAGTAGCTGTGTTCCTTGGGATCGCTGGGTATTACCATAAATTCATAATAGGTTTTGGAGAGATTGCGAGACCCTTAGATGCTTTAAAAAAATAAAAAGTAATAAATTGGGGAGTGGAAGAAGAAAGGGCCTTTACGCTTTAGAAAGTTGCCATAACTAGCAATCACTCACTCACATATCCTAGATTTGATCACCTGTTTTTAGTAAAAACAGATGCGAGTAGCTTGGCTATTGCTGGCGTAGTTTCTCAACGAGATTATGAATATGGAAAACAACTAAATTGGTTTGCATCCGGGGCATTAAAACTGGCAGAAAAATTATAGTACATTTGAGTGAGAGGCTTTAGCTATTCTTTGGATTCTAGAGAGGCATCGGTTCATTTTATTAGGTCAGCCGATTGAGTTGCAGAGTTATCTTTGCCCCTTACGTGACCTATTTTGAAAGGTAGACTTGCCTTCTAGACAAGCGAGATGGTCTGAAAGATTGTTAGAGTTTAATATAAACGGTTTTCACCATATAAAAGGTAAAGCTAACTAGGTAGTGGATGCCCTCTCTTGAGTTGAAGTAATAGTAGTAACAACTAGGGCACAAAAGAGGAACGAAGAACGAAACCAAAATATTCAAGACCCCCATCAAAACAGAGAACTAGATTCACGCAAGGAGTCATCAGAAAATTGGATCAGAGAGAGAGAGAGAGAGAGAGAGAGAGACAGAGAGAGAGAGAGAGAGAGAGAGAAGGGAACAGTGAAGACGAATATATTTGGGTGGCCATGGACATGACCAGGGGTGTCCAGAATGAATGCCGATATGATGCAAGCGTGATTGAATTGGGAAGGTGGGACAAAAGAATCTGAGAGGGACGGAAAAAAGAGGAATGGAATCAGTGTTATCCATCATTTCTGAATGTGCCTCGTGAATTTTTTTTTTTTTTCTTATAGAGAATGATATCTTGTATTGTGCTCTCAGGAAGAGGGGAGGGGAATGCTGTGCATGGGTAGTTCTTCCTCCCTCTTTAACTAATTGAGCCATCCTCATTGTACATGAAAGTCCGTATGCAGGGCATTTAGTGATTGATAGAACATTAAGGAGAGCATGTGAATCCTTCTTTTCGTTAGGAATTTAGAAATCTATAGAAAATTACATAAAATGTTGTCATGCTTCTAACTGTTTCAAAGAACATAAAAACACTGAACCAGAAGCCAGAAAGTGGCCTGTGCTTCCTATTAGATTTTATAGGGTGCATATGGATGTGGTAGGACCATTTCCTACTGGTTTAACACAACATAAGTAGATATATGTATTTGTGGATGCATTTACTTGATACACCCCTACTTACGCAATGTTGGATAAATCAGCAAATACATTAACCCAGGCGCTGTGCTCTTTCATTACTAGGTTTGGTTGCCGAAAATTCTGATAAGTGATAATAGCCTTGAGTTTATAAATAAGGTGTTGAAATCGGAAACAGAGTTGATGAAAATTGAACAATTTTCAGTCACTGCTAATGGCTTAGAGAAATTGCATAATACAGAAGTAATGCGAATTTTACTTTACTTAGTGACTGACGCTCCCCTTCATTGGTACCCCATGCTTCCTACAGCTGAGTTAGCTTTGAACATAGCATATAATGTTTCGTTTAGGGACACGCCTTTCTTTTTAGTGAATAGACAGGATGCAGTTTTACCATACAAGATCCTGAGTAATTTGCAACAGTTACCAAATTATTCTACTGAGCAATACCAGGTCTATTTAATAATAATGAACACCACTGAAAGGTTTTGAAAAAGAGCTAATAAAAAACACACCTCAAAGTATGATGGTTGGTTCAAAAGTATTTGTGGGCGATCGTGTGTGTTTGAAACGATTACAACCTGGGAAGCACAAACTTGAGCCAGCCTATTTGGGTCCGTTCCGAGACAAGATGGTTAAATCTAACACAGTTCAGACATAAAGCATTATTAATGGCTCAGTGTCTGAACATCATCAGGTAGACATACACGTGGTGCTGGAAGAGGTAGTTTCCAAAAGTGTCAACCAGAGTGTACCAACTTAGCCCTGCATATGTGACATTCCTCGAGTTGATTAGTAGAATTTTTTCATTACAATTGTTGTTTGGGCATACCTCATTTTTTCTTTTGGCGTGTCTTAAATAAACTTGATGATAAAAATCAGTTCTTGTGTTTATGCTTAATGTATACGTAAAGTGTTGTGGTAATTTGGCCGAGTGTAGCAATGTGTATGACATACTACTGAGTGAACCTAAAAACAATGAGAGGTTAGATAGGTCAGGTGAGATACTTCAGACGGATACTGTATTATTGATGTATTTATATGATTCCTGGTTGCTGGGGTCGGGGTGGTTTTCAAAGGGCAAGTGACTGCGGGATGAAAGTTCAGCTTTGAAGTAAGGCAGTGTTAGAGAATGAGTAGATGTGAATACCTTACACTTAAAGTTATAAGATAAGGGCGTGAAGATGAGTGATTTTCTTGAGAAAACGGTTATTAGACACAGATTGATAGTTACAAATGCAAGTGTAGTAGTGATTTGAAAAAAATGGGGAAACGGTGTTGATGAGTTGTTTTGCGAAATTGTGCCGTAAACCCAGATGAGTAAAATCAAGTGATGAATTGATATCTATTCCTATCCCTGTCCCGACCAAAAAGCCTTTAATGCTCGCAACCAGAGGGAAATTATTGATGAGGTTGTGTAATACTGATATTGTTATGATTTCTTTTTTTTTCACTTTGGGTTTTCTGTATATTAGCAGCAGAGGTCATACGAAGAAATGAGTGAAATTATCTTATTGTATATTGGGTACATTCTTACATGCAATATTTCATTTTCAATTTTTTTTTTGGTGGATGATGTGTTATTTTATTAGGGTGATTTCTTTGGATACATTTTATATGGCGTTTCTGTCTAGTTC